>NC_045434.1:59158981-59243872 GCF_002776525.5 Piliocolobus tephrosceles | reverse complement strand
TACTTAATTTCAATAGAAAAGCACGTGTATTTCAAATAATTTAGTCAGTCTCTGCTTTTCTTCATACTTTCAAGTCAACAGTCCTAAAGTAAAATTCTCTAGGAAGTACTGCTTCCTAGAGATCAAGATTAAGATCAAGATCATCTTAATTTTCCTTACTTGGTACCCTGTAGGCTAGGATTTTCCACTGCCAAGAAGATTAGAAAAGTAGAGAAAAGAATTTTCACTGGCAAAAGACATTCTTAGACAACAAGACTTCCCTTTCGCAATTCCCTGGATTTAAATGGCCTATGTAATTCTGTATGGATAATGTTCCATTTCAGTACTCTATAATCTATAACTCAGATCCTCTGAGTTATATTTCCTGAGTTACATATTCTTTAGAGTTATAATTCCCCAAAGGAACTTTCCTATATTCACTCTTCCTATCTCCAAAAGCTTTTCCAAGTCCCTTGAAGAAACTAAGAGTTGCTGTAATTTATACACATACACACATGCACACACTCTCGCTCCAAGAAACCTCTATATACTATTTTCACACCACACAGCTTGCCTTTATGAAGTAGCCCCAGCTTCAACCAAGGACAGGCAATTCTCACCTATGTCACCATTAGTCATTAAAGACACTACTTTCTGGAAGGCTACTATTGTCTGTTTTGGATCTAGACAAAAATATAGGCAGATCAATGACAATATATTATTTATATCTTCTCTGCTAATGATGAGTTAGATGTTAATTTTCAGTACAGGTTATTAAATATACTCTGAGAACATACTTCCCATAAGTTGCAGGATACAAAAAGGTCATCTTTTTACTTAATTTCAATAGAAAAGCACGTGTATTTCAAATAATTTAGTCAAAACCAATTTCCTTCCTTCTTGGAAAACAGTACTGAAAAGAAAACCACCACCAATCATGTCTGAGTGGCTTACAGGAGCCTGGAGTATCTTCAGAAAAGCTGAACTTAGGCCTTTCACTACAGGGAAGAGTTGGATGTCAGGCCTTAAAAGGTCAGAGTTATATAAGATGCCAGATGTTTAATCTTATCTCAAAGTCAAATGTAAATGACTTGGGGACTGTCTGATGTTTTACATTCTCCACATTTATGTCCCTCTCTATTAGTGTGGATCCAAAAAGGAACTGGTATCACTTTTCATTCAAAGATTTCAAAGTATTTCATATAATCCAATAACATACTCAGAAGAGAGAAAATGATGGATCCTATAACAGGGTGAAAGATTGGCAGCAGGCAAAGAAAAATGTAGGAAACTGGTTCAAGAGCACAGGCATTGTTATACCACATGAGAAAATAGTACCACAAACTAACACCTGCCCCATCTCTTAAAGGAATGTCTATCTCCAAACTCCCTCTCAACTAAAATCTGCATAAGTCTTGCCCTTTCTTCTACTAAAATTATATACAAGAGCAAGACTGTGCTCTCAAGAGACATGCCTCGCTGGTTTGTCACTTACCCATGTTTCTTTGACCTCTTCAGAGCCATCAGTTTCATCCTCCTAAAAAAGAAAAAGGAAGACAATCAAGAGGCTCATCGTCAGAGACATCCTTGAAAGCAACAAGGTCAGATCCTATCAATTATGCATCTTGGCATTTCAAACATGGGCAATGAGAATTGACTTCCAAGTGATGCTCTGTTACTGCTACTTTTCACAGCCATCACAGGCAGGCAATTTAGAAATGTCACCTGCAGTCTAAAAAGTCAAATAGACCACAATTGGAAAAGGGATTTTTTTTTTTTTTTGAGACGGAGTCTCACTCTATAGCCCAGGCTGGAGTGCGGTGGCCCAATCTCGGCTCACTGCAAGCTCTGCCTCCCAGGTTCACGCTATTCTCCTGCCTCAGCCTCCTAAGTAGCTGGGACTACAGGCACCTGCCACCATACCTGGCTAATTTTTTGTATTTTTAGTAGAGACGGGGTTTCATCATATTAGCCAGGATGGTCTCAATCTCCCGACCTGGTGATCTGCCCACCTCAGCCTCCCAAAGTGCTGGGATTACAGGCGTGAGCCACCGTGCCCGGCTGGAAAAGGGATATCTTTAAGACAGACGACAGACAGACAGACTTAATTTCATCTTTGTCAATACTTACTAATTTGGCCCTATAACAATAAAATACTTTTATCTAAAAATAATTTATAATAGATGACTATTACTGTCTCATTTCTTGTCTCACTGAATAAAGTTTGTCCAATTTTCAAACGAGTCATTGGTAGGCAGGGTCCTCTTATCCAAGTTACTGCCACTTGTTCTTTAAAATGCCAATAACAAGGTTGAATGAGAAGGGTACCAAACAAGATATGGAAGAGGATGAATGCAACTACTGAATGTGTATTTGTAGTCAGTAAACATTGGTATATCTGTCTTTATTTGAAAGCCAAAGTTCATCTATTTTATGTTATTTGTTCTGTTTTTTCTCCAAAAGGGTAAAACTAAGTGACCTTGTATTACTAAGAGGTTTTAAGTTCCTTGAACTTCTTGTAGTACTCCTACAATATTTAGTTAGAATCTCTGCTCATATGTGGTATTAAGATATTGTTGACTCACTACATGACATTCAGGGAATATTAGGAAGGACTACTAAAACTTGACAAGCTTATTCACTTGTTATATTTGTTTATATGGCTGTTGTATATTTCCAGTTTTTTAATTCTTTGTCAATTATTTGCTGAGTGCCTGCCATGTGCTTAGCACTGTACTAGATACTGGCAATCTAGCAGGAACATACCAAATGAGTCCCACACTAGTTAGGTCTTTCTTCTCTTTTCCTCAGTAATACTTCCTGAGAATCTGCAAGATTCACGGCACCATGTAGGACTCTTTCTTTTAAACTCAACTGAAAGGATGGTGGCCAAGAGTAACACGATATGCCTCAGCACAGACCAATCCACTTACATCCTTTGTCCAGAAATTGATGCCTGTACCTCTTCGTCGTTCCTTGGGCCGCCTCCTCTCTCGGACGGACAGCCTCCCAGAGGACTGCTCATCCAAATCTGCTTCTTGATTCTCTGGCCAGAGATAAAATAAAGTATGAACTTTAAGAATCTGGGGGATGTGCACTGTGGAGGGGCCTGTGTCTTTTGAAGCTCTACATACCAATTTTGTCCATTTCCTTTGCAGTTGTAGTATTTGTGGTAGTCTTTGAACTCTCAGAATCAGGGACTGAAAATCTATTTGTCCGTAGCAGGTGGGAACTGGTGTAGAGTGAGGGTCTTGATGTAGAAGGAGATGCTGGCGTGGTGGGTTTGTCTGGCTGAGTTGGGCACCTCAGGCGATGACAGATAGGCTGGAAATAATCCACAACATGAGATACTAGAAGTCAACTCCATCTAAAGGATAAGGACAGCAGGATTATACAAAATGCTTTTTTTCTATATTAAGAGGCTTATGAGTAGATGACGATCAATATTGAGTACCTGGTAATAGGTACTCAGTAAGTGAACTAAGGTAAAGTCAGTTAATTAGACAGAAAAAAAACAGCTGCTAGACTCCTACTCTGAGAATCCCATCATGTTGAGAGCAGTTCAAGCGAATTATTCATCAATTGACCAAAGGGTACTACATAGCATTAATTGTGTAAAAAAAATTCCTTTGATCTTGGAATGAAAACAAGAATGATGGCCTTTTTAAGATGGAGCGCTGAAAGGCAAGGTTTATGTAGGGAAACAAAAAGATCAGGAGCATTAAGAAGCAGAATGTAGGGATTATCTGAGAACAGAGAACAAATGTATCCTACCAAGTTCTGAATACTCTACCAGCTTGCCATAACCATGCTTATTGAAACTTTCTAAAGTTCCCATTTTCCTTTTTGTAGTTTTGTTTTGTTGTTTTCTTTTTCTTTTTCTTTTTCTTTTTTTGGAGACGGAATCTTGCTCTGTTGCCCAGGCTGGAGTGCAGTGGCGCGATCTTGGTTCATTGCAACCTCCGCCTCCCGGGTTCAAGCAATTCTGTTTTGTTGTTGTCTTTTTTTTTTTTTTCAACTTGAGAGTTAGGACAGATAGAGCCTAACAATAAGCCTTAACTTGGTTTATGGAAGACTCAGAGATAGATAAATCCTTACTACACATTAAATTTATGACATAGAGATTGTACACATTTTTGTGATTTATAAAGACGCATACAATAAAATGTAGTAAATTTGGAGTCAGACAGATCTTTGTTCAAATTCTAGCTTCAGCACTTACTAGCTGTGTGACTTTGAATAAGTTACTTAGTTTCTCTGAGCCATAACATCCTCATCTATAAAATAGAGATAACACCTTCTTCAGAGAGGATTATGAGGATTAAATAAGAAAATGTGCATTAGGTGCTTAGAAGAATAGCTGGTAATAGGTACTCAATAAATATTAGCTTATAAACAAACAAAATACAAAATAGAACTTCAGTTTATGGAATCTAGCCATTCAGAGTCAAAGCAAGAAGGAGATTCCTTTCCTCTATAACCACAGTGACCATAATATTTATCTGCCCAAACTGGGACACTTTTGAGAGTGCAAAGGAGTGGTAATGATAATTACACAAAGACAACAGTTGTAATTGGAACCATCTTAGATAAACCAGGAGTTATGTTCACCCTAAATATAAACTTATACCTTTGACTACCAACTCCACTAGAGAAATGAAACATAAATCAAAATGTCCCTCCCAACGGTGACACTCATGAGTGCTTTGTAAGCCCTTAGGTTAGAAGAGTTTGAAAAACAATACACTAGTAGTTAAGAGAGCAAGCTGTGGAGTCAGACTCCCTACGTTCAAACTCTGGCTTAACCACTTCTTGGCTATGTGAAATGTTGGGCAAATTCCTCAACCTCTGTGATTCAATTTCCTCATATATAAAATAGAAATAGTAATATTTACCTCAGAGGGTTGTTATGAGGATTAAATGCATTAATACATAAGAAGTATACTTAAAATAGTGCTTGGCATAAAGTAAGCATGTATTGAGTAAAGTAAACACTCAATATATGCTTATATTTTTATTTGCATTTTGTCATACTACGATCTCTCTTTTTAGAATAGAAGGACATTTATTCAAAAGCATCAGTGAACTCTCAGAAGAAAAAAAAAATGGTCATTTAAGGACCAACATCCTCCAAATTTTTGTCACACAGGTTTCCCAACTAAAGACAGCCATACAGAGTAAGTTGTCCATTGCAAGGTAGAACACAGCCTTTGAACTATCAGTGAAGAAGACACTCCCCAAACTAATTACCCTGCTTTTAGCACAGTACATACCAGCAAAAATGAGCTCACCTCTTCATCCAGACTCCTGCCCCAGGGCTGCTGGCCCTCCCCAGCTTCTGTTGCTGGAACTGCTGAGGGCTCATGCTTTTCAGGGCTCCTCTCAAGCCCTTCAGTGTCTGTGGGCTTCTCACGAGGCTGCTCCTGAGCTTGCCTCTCTGCCCTCGACCGGCTGAAAGTCCTTTCTGCTTCTTGAAGGTCCGTTAGGGTGACACCCTGGGAAAATATCACAAGATCAGGGCTGATTCACATTAACCATGGAATAACTCTTGATTGAGCAGGAGTATTCCCAAAAAGATCTAATAGTTATCAAATACCAAAATGAAGCCCCCCAAAATGCATAATGAGGTCACTTCAAGCAATATATGCTTAAAATAAGCATCTCAGTGTACAAAGAACCCAGGCCTGAGTCTAGGTATATTTTGAATGTAATACTTTAGTTTTTCTAGTTTGATCTCCAGAAAATAGGTCAACATTGATGTCTGCCTGTTATAGATGTACTTTTTCCATACCAAATAGTTCTCAGTATCTTTATTTGAAAGGTCCCTACCCTCCCAAGATCAAATGGTTACGAACAGAGATTCTCTAAACAGCAGATACTGGAAAAAAATTTCACTTAAAAAAAGAAAAACCTAGCTCAACAAGATGAAAATTCAGAGCTAGGCTAGAATAACAACAACACAACCTCTTAAAACTCCTAGACTAGCTTTTCTCTAACATCAATTCCCAAGTCACTCTAGGAATCATATATGGATATTCCAACAATTAACGTTCTCCCCGCAGGGTCATAGGGGCAGCAAGACAGAAGAAAGGCAAATGATGACAAAACTACAGGAGAAGGGAGAAAAGGAGTTTAGAAAGAGCATGAGTTGATTCCAACTCAAGTAGTTATGTGCATGAGTCCTCAGAAGAAGGAAGTTCCAAAGCTGGAAGGTAGTTGATCAGGTACCGTATCCACAACTTGCTTCCCCTCCCCACTCCTGGCTTTTTTTACTATTAATTCATTTACTTACTCATTCTGTTAATAAAGAATTAGGTATCTTTAGGCACTAGAACTACAAAGACAAATCAAATGATTACTGTCAAGAACCTTTTAGTCTAGCAGAAAAGATATAAGAAAACAGACGAGTATAATGAGAGAATGTAAGTATTAAAACAGAAACACAGGAGTATATAAGAGGAATACCTAACACTGGGTTCTAAAGAGTAAAAAGAACTTGGGTAGCGGGAGGGAGAAAAGGCATTATAGGTAGAGGCATCCTGTACAAAGATACAGAAACAAGAGAGGCCATGGATGATTTAGAAATATGTAGGTAACTTAGCAAAGATGAAGCACACAACAAAAAATGGAAAGTGGGAGGAGAGAGGGAGAATGAGGATAGGCGATTTGAGGAAAGCAGGCAGAGGCTAGGTCATAACAGATTTTGTAAGCTATGCTAAGAAGCTTAGATTTTACTTTCTTTGTGAGTCAGTGGTCCCTTTGAGAATCTCATGAAGACTACTGAGAATCTAATAAAATCTTCTCAAAAATTATGTACACATTTCAAGGAGTTCAAAGATCTATTCAAGTTTTGACATGGACCTTCACTCCCTCTCTACTGAATCTTTCCCTCTAAGATGGTTCTATGTTCCTGTCTCTCCCACCTTCAATTCTATGCCCCTCTCCAGCAACTTCCCCATCTTTTCCCATTCCTTCATAAACAAACTTGAAATCAATCCAGAGCAATTTATCTTCCCATATCATTTATTTCTCACTCAATAAATATATAGTGATTTATTTACTGTATGATGGTGGAAAAGATGAGCAAAAGTATAGTCAGTCTTCTTTTTCACACCCATTAGGATGGTTACTACCAAAAAAAACCAGGCTGGGAGTGGTGGCTCACACCTGTAATCTCAGCACTTTGAAAGGCCAAGGTGGGTAGATCACTTGAGGTCAGGAGTTCAAGACAAGCCTGGCTAACATGGCAAAACACCTTCTCTACTAAAAATACAAAAATTAGCCAGGTGTGGTGATGGGCGCCTGTAATCCCAGCTACTTGGGAGGCTGACACAGGTGAATTGCTTGAACCCTGGAGGCAGAGGTTGCAGTGAGCCAAGATCACACCATTGCACCCTGGACTGTGTGACAACAGCAAAACTCCATCTCACAAAAACAAAAAAACCCACAAATATTGGTGAGGATGTGGAGAAATTAGAACCCTTGTGCACTGCTGATGGGAACATAAAATGGTACAGCCGCTAAGAAAAACAGTATGGGAGTTCCTCAGAAAATTAAAAATTGAATTACTGTATGATCCAGCAAATTCCATTTCTCGGTATATACCCAAAAGAATTGAAAGCAGGGTTTCAGGGAGATATTTGTATAGCCATTCTCATAGCAGCATTAAATAGCCAAAAGGTGGAAGCAACCCAATGTCTACTGACAGATGAATGGATACACAAAATGCAGTATCCATAAAAGGCTGAAATATTCAGCCTTTAAAAGGGAGGAACTTTGACACATGCTGCAATGTGTCATGTATCATGATGTGTCAGGTATCACGGATGAACCTTGATAACTATGCTAAGTAAAATATAACACAAAAGGACAACTACTATATGATTCTACTTATTTGAGGTTCCTAGCAGTGAAGTTCATAGACAGAAAGTGGAAGCAGGGTTGCCAGAGGGAAATGGGGAGTAATTATTTAATGGATACAGAGCTTCAGTTTGGGAAGAGGAAGAAAGTTCTAGAGATGAATGGTGGTGATAGTTATACAATGATGTAAATGTACTTAATGCCATTAAGCTGTGTAAACTTAAAAATGGTAAAACTGGTAAGTTTTATGTTACATATATTTCACCACAATAAAACAAAACAAAAAAACAGTCAGTCTTGGTCCTCATGGGGGTTACATTCTAGTGGATGAAATAGACAATCATCAAGTAAAAATAAAGGAATAATATATAACCTACTTTGGGAGAGTCAAGGAAGACAACAAGCGTGTTTTTGCTGCCATATATAATGTCTCTTTTCCAGTGATCAAATTTGCTACTTGACCTCCGTAGTATTCAAAACTGTGGAACTTCTCCTTTTCACTGGAAATGGACTTTTCATTCACTTCCGTGCTGCTACTATTTTCTGATTTTCTTTTCACCGCTCTTGCTGCTTCTTTTCATCCTGCTTCAGGGGCTCATCTTTCTTTGCTTCTTTAAATAAGAAATTCATAGCCTTCTCTCCATTCTCATTGTCATTATAACAATTTCCTGGGACTACAATACAGCTTGGACTACAATACAGCTTCCCAGCAAGTCTTCTTGTTTCCAGGCTTGGCAAATGTACCTCTACCTATCATTCCCATCAATTATCTGCAGTGTGATTTTTCTAACACATAATGTAGACTATATCATATTGCCTTAAACTGCTTCAATGACTCCCTCAGGGATTCCTTTTGTAATATCTTTATTAAAATACAATCCTTATATCATATAACTCACCACTTAAAAGTATACAATTCCTTAGTTTTTAGTTTAGTCACAGTTATAAAATTATTACATCTAATTTCATAACATTTTCATCACCCCAAAAAGAAACCACACACTCACCATTCTGCCTTCACCCTAGTCCTGGCACTAATCTAATTTCTGTCTCTTTGGAATTGCCTATTTGGGACATTTCATATAAATGGAATCATATAATATATGGACTGTTTTTTGTCTGGCTTCTTTCACTTAGCATAATGCTTTCTTAAGGTTCATCCATGTTGTAACATGTATCAGTACTTCATTTCTTTTTATTGCCAAATGGTATTCCATTGTATGGATATATCATATTTTATTTACCCATTCATTAGTTAATAGACATTTGGCTTATTTTTACTTTTTGGCTATTATGAATAATACTATTACAAACACCTATATACAAGTTTTTATATGAATATATGTTTTCATTTCTCTTAAGCAGAACTGCTGAGTCAAATGGTAACTCTATGTTTAAAATTTTGAGGAACTGCCAAACTCTTTTCCCTTAGGGATTCTTAAAATGTAGTAGGGATATAGGGATGTACAGGGGTTCTTAAGGTCTTTGAGCACAAGCGGAATAATTAATCTTGTGAAGGAAAGGAGATAAACCTGTTCTAAGTCTGGAGGAATATTGGTGAGAATGGGTAGATGTAGCTGTAAATTAATTTGGTTCTATGTAGTGTAAGATTCAACACAATGAAAGCTCTTAAGACTGTGGCTGGAATAGTGCAGTCATTTTCATGTATGTGTTTTATTTTGTCTTGTTTTTTTGAGACGGAGTCTTGTTCTGTTGCCCAGGAGGGCAGTGGTGCAATCTTGGCTCACTGGAACTTCTGCTTCCCAGGTTCAAGCAATTCTCCTACCTCATCCTCCTGAGTAACTGAAATCACAGGCACACAACACCATGCCTAGCTAATTTTCATATTTTTAGTAGACACAGGGTTTCACCACATTGGCCAAGCTGGTCTCGAACTCCTGACCTGGTCTCAACTCCTTGGCCTCCCAAATTGCTGGGATTACAGGCATGAGCCACCACGCCAAGCCATGCGTGTGTGCGTGTGCGCGCGGGTGTGTGTGTTCAAATCAGCAGATGAACATGGATATTGTAGTGTGTTTTGATCATACCTCCAAAAGAAGGGTAGATAGACAAAATGACATTAAAAAAAAAGCCACACTCACTTGAGTAGACCTTCGTGTCTGCCGAGCTTGTCTGGAGCGTGCTTTCCGTAAAGACTCTGCTTCCTCATCCCGTACAGGAGTTAGATAGGACCTGCAGAGAAAAAAGAGTAATAGCAAAAGCAAGATCTTTGCTGCATGTACTTGAGGAAAGACAAAGTGCTTCCACATACTGAAGAGATTTCCACATTCTAGGAATGAACTTAATGACAAGAAATGCTATCAACCATCAGTAAACATTACAGAATCCAAGTCATTACAGTAGTTCCCCCTTATCTGTGGTTTTGCTTTCTGTGGTTTCAGTAGCCCATGGTGAAATGTGGTCTGAAAATATTAAATGAAAATTTCCATCAATAAACAATTCATACATTTCCAATTGTGCACTGTTCTGATTAATGTGGTGAAATTTCGTGCTGTTCCGTTCTGTCCCTCCTGAGACGCAAATCATGCACTGTTGTGATATCACAGTGTTTATATTCAAGTAATCCTTATTCTACTTAGTAATGGCCCCAAAATGCAAGACTAGTGATGCTGGCATTTTGTTATAACTGTTCTATTTTATTATTAGTTATTAGTATTATTGTTAATCTCTTACTGTGCCTAATTATAAGTTAAACTTTAGCATAGATATGTATTTATAGGAAAAAACAGTATTTATATAGGGTTCTATACTATCTGTAGGTTCAGGCATCCACTGAAAGTCTTGAAAGGTATCGCACAGTTGCTCACGCCTGTAATCCCAGCACTTTGGGAGGCCAAGGTGGGTGGATCACCTGAGGTCAGGAGTTCAAGACCAACCTGACCAACATGGTAGAACTCTGTCTCTACTAAAAACACAAAAATTAGCCAGGCATGCTGGCAGGTGCCTATAATCCCAGCTACTCAGGAGGCTGAGACAAGAGAATCACTTGAACCTGGAGGCTGAGGTTGCAGTGAGCTGAGATTGCGCCACTGTACTCCAGCCTGGGTGACAAGAGGGAAACTCGGCCTCAAAAGAAAAAAAAATGAAATGTATCTCTGATGGATAACAGGAGACTATTGTATTTGTAAATGTATTACTATTCACACAGAATCATGTCATCTGTAAAATGAGAATTTTATTTCTTCTTTCCTATCCTTCCAATTTTTATTTCTTTTCTTGCCTTAATGCTTTGGCTAGAACCTCTAGGACATGCTGAAAAGCAGTGATGATAGTAAGCTTTCATTCTCTGTAATCCTGCCATCAAAGAGAATGCTTTCAGCATTTTTTCATAAAGTGTAATTTTTTTGGTAAGATTTATGCAGATACTACTCATCAAACTAAAGCAACTGCCTTCTATTTCTATAGAAAACAGGCTAAGAGGGTTTCTCATTGCTGTTTTTTAATCATTAGTGTATGTTGAACTTTATCACATGCTATTCTTCCCCATATATTGAGACGATTGCTTTTCTCCTTTTTTCTGTTAGTAAGATGAATTACACTGAATAATTTTTGAATGATAAAGCAACATTGAATTCTTGGGACAAGCTCAACTTGGCCAAGATGTACCATCTTTTTATATAGATTTTTAAACATATTCACTAATATTTAGTTTAGAATTTCTACCACATTCATGAAAGAAATTGGCTTATAATTTTCTCTTCTCATAATATGCTGGTCAGCTTCGTGAATTAAGGTTATATGAATTGCGAGTGTTCTCTACATGTCTATTTCTGTAAGAATCTGTGTAAGATTTGGGTTATTTCCTCCTTAAATGAATGGAAAAGTTCACCAATCAAGTCATCTAGGTTTACAGTGTTCCCTGTGGGAGGGTTTTATTTTTGATTTTTGGTTTTTATTTTTGAGACAGAGTCTTACTTTGTTGCCCATGCTGGAGTACAGTGGTGTGATCATAGCTCACTGCACCCTTGATCTCCTAGACTCAAGCGATTTTCCCGCCTCAGCCTTGCAAGTAGTTGGGACTACAGGTGCACGTCACCACACATGGCTAACTTTTTTTGATATTTAGTAGAGGAGGTCTCGCTATGTTGCCTAGGCTGATCCTGAACTCCTGAGCTCAAGCAATCCTCCCACCTCGACTACCCAGAGTGCTGGTTTATAGGCGTGAGCCACTGTGCCCAGCCCTTATGGGAAAGTTTTAAATAAAGGGTTCAATTTCTTTAATAGAGTTAGGCTTATTCAAATTTTCTATTTTGGTTTTTTAAGAAATTTTCCATTTTGTCTATATTATCACATTTAGTGGCATAAAGTTGTTAATACCCTTAGACTATATTTAATTGTTATTTTAATATCTAGAGCAGTGGTTCTCAAATTGTTTTGGTCTCAAGATCCTTTAATATTTTTTGAAATTATTGAGAATCCCAGACAGCTTTTGTTTATATGGGGATTAATATTTATCTTACTAGAAATTAAAATTTAAAAATTAAAAAATGTATTTATTAATTTAAAAATAATAGCAGCCAGGAGCTCATGCCTGTAATCCCAGCACTTTGGGAGGCCCAGGCAGGCAGATGGCTTGAGCCCAGGAGTTTGAGACCAGCCTGGGCAACATGGCAAAACCTTGTCTCTTAAAAAAATACAAAAATTAACCGGGCACAGTGGTGCGTGCCTGTAGTCCCATCTACTCATGAGGCTGAGATGGGAAGACGGCATGAGCCTGGGTGGCAGAGGTTGTAGTGAGCTGAGAATGCACCACTGCACTTCAGCCTGGTCGACAGAGCCAGACCTTGTCTCAAATAATAATAATAATAATATTAAAATAGCCCTAGATAAGTTAGAGTGATGTCAGCAGGATGGCCAAATTGAGTTACCTAAAGCCCATCCTCTCCACAAAAAGGGACCAAAACAAAGAATAAACAACTATATTTCAATTAAAATGACCAAAGAAGTACTCTGGAGAGCACCAGGGGAACAGCAAAATCCCTGTGGAAGACAAAAGCCCAGGGCAGCACCATAGACAGGGGAGCAAGGCATTCTGCTTCTGCCACACTGTCTCCCCTACCAGGATCAGCCTGGAGCCAGAGGGGGGCTTCTTAAGGCGAAAAAGTAAGCTGGAGGTCACCAGTGATCCCCATTGCTACCATAAATGCCAGAAATTCTTGCTATAGGAGAGTCCCCCAGTCCTCACAGGCCCTGAATCCAGCTTGGAGAGTAGCCAGGAGCTCATGCAGTTACTGTGCCTAGAGTAGGAGCTCACCTTGAGCACCCCCTGCCCCCCACCCTCACATCCTAAGCTGCTGCTACTCAGTACCATCTTGAAACTGGACCTACTACTAGAATGTGCCCTTCCCTGTGGTCCAGTATAGGAATGGACTTTCTTCATTCCTGTAGCCCTGCCATCACTCTACCATGTTGACATAGGTGCCTGTAGCACTATGATTCTAGCTGCCTGAAGCCTAGCCAGATGGAACAACTGAGACCTCTGCACTTGCACCCATGTGGCACACTACCCTCCCAACCCCAGGAAGAGGCCAAACCTGCACAGGGGTGAAACTGCCTAACTGCTGGCCAGTCGCCTCACCAGTACATACCTGCACTGCACAGCTAGCTGGCCAGCTGAACTCATGCACACCCATATCCAGTCCAACAACCAGTCCTACAGTGGTTCCACCCCTCAGACCACTGCAGAACCACCCAACCCTTCTGTGGCCACACATCACTGTGCCTGACAGCCAGTCTAGCAGCAGGTTGTGTGGCCTTGCTCTACCCATGCTTGGCCTGATAGTTGGTCAAGCAGCAGCCCTGTCGCCCTGGGTTTCTCAGGAGAAACCTTGTAGGCCAGGAGAGAATGAGATGATATATTCAAAGTTTTTTGGGAAAAAACCCTAACCTCTTAGCCAAGAATCCTATATCCAGCAGAGCTATCATCCACCAATGAAGGAAAAATAAAGAGCTTCCCAGACAAGCAAAAGCTGAGAAAAATCCATCACCACTAGATTAGCCTTACAAGAAATATTTAAGAGAATGGTATAACTGGAAACAAAAGATTATAATTACTTTCATGAAAAGATGTGAAAGTATAAAACTCACCAATAGAGGTAAATTTATAAATCAAATTCAGACTAGCCCAGTGATGTAATGGTGCTATGTAAGTCTCTCAGTCCTCTAGTACGAAGGTTTAAAGTCAAAATGGTCAAAACCCGTGACAGTTACAATTAGTAGCTAAGGAATACAATCACAGGTAAAAAAGTAAATTGCAGCAACAAAAGAGAGAAGTCGAGAGTATTTTAATGCAACCAAAGTTAAGTTGCTATCAGCTTAAAACATTCTATTATAAGACTTTTAATGTTAGCCCCATGGTAGCCACAAAGAAAGAAATTACCGCAGAGGTACAAACAAGAAAGAGAAAGGAAACAAAGCTCAGCACCACAGAAAACCACCAAACCACAGAAATAAATAAAAGAGGAAGAAAGGAATGAAGGATCTATAAAACCACCAGAAAAAAATTAACAAAATGGCAGGAGTAAGACCTTCTGTATCAATAATAACCTTAAATATAAATGGATTAAATTATCCAGTTAAAAGATACAGAGTGGCTGAATGGACTAAAAACAAGATCCAACTATATACTGCCTACAACAGACTCACCTAACCATTAAAGACAAACATAGACTAAAAGTGAAGGGAGGGAAAAAGATATTCCATGCAAATGGAAACCAAGTGAGCAGGAGTAACCATGTCAGATAAAATAGCTTTAAGTCAAAAACTGTAAAAGAAGACAAAGAAGGTCATTAGACATTGATAAAGGGTATAATTAAACAAGAGGATATAAAAACTATAAATACATCCACCCATCCAAGATCAGCGCGCCCAGATATACAAACCAAGTATTATTACAGGTAAAGGGACAGATAGACTGCAATACAATAACAGTAGGTGTTAAATGTAGTGAACTCCAAGTTTCTCTTCAAAGAATCAGTATGTCAGTATATTCAGCTCTCTTATTCTCTGTTCTCCATTTTAAAGCTTAACTTCCTGGTTCTCTCTGCCCTCTTGCCTCTAGCTTCAGTAAACAATCCCCTCCTAGCCTCTATCATCTGCTCTGTCCTGAGACACCCCTGATCACCTGCTCTGACCTGAGTCATCCTGAGTCACCCGTTCTGTAACTGTAGTTCCTGCCAAACTACTCACTGGGATTTTGGGCATAGACTTCTTCTGTTCCCTCTGTCAGTCCTTCTCTCTTTTTACATATACTTTTTGGACTTCTCTTAGAAGCTCTTCTATAGGTTTATCTTTCTCATTCTCTATCTTTTGTAATTTCTTGTTAACATCTTAGCCAAGATTGCACCACTGCATTCTGGCCTGGGTGACAGAGCAAGACTCCATAAAACACACACACACACACACACACACACACACACACACACACACACACGGTGTCTTCATAAAAATAAAACAAAATCCTAAAATTCATATGAAACCAGAAAAAAAATGAATAGCCAAAGCAATTCTGAGTGGAAAGCTGGAGGCATCACACTACATGACTTAAAAATATACTACAAATGTATAATAACAAAAACAGAATGGTACTGGCATAAAAACAGATACATAGACCAATGGAACAGAATAGGAAGCCCAGAAACAAATTCACACACCTAAAGTCAACTGATTTTTGACAAAGGTGCCAAGAACACACATTAGGGGAGAAACTGTTCCTTCAATAAATGCTGCTGGGAAAGTGGGACATCCACATGCAGAAGAATGAGACTAAATCCCTACCTCTCACCACATACAGGAATCAATTCAAAGTAAATTAAAGACTTAACATGGAAACCCGAAACTATGGAACTACTAGAAGATAACATAGGAGAAATGCTTCATGACATTGGGCTAAACTAGGATATTTTAAATAAGACCTCAAAAGCATAGGAAACAAAAGCAAAAATAGATAAATGAGATTGCAACAAACTAAAAAGCTTTTGCATAGCAAAGGAAGGTATTAAACAGAGTAAACAGATAACCTAAAGGATGGGAAAGAAAATTTGCAAACTATACATCTGACAAGGAGTTATTATCCAGAATATATAAGGAACTCAGCAGCAAACAAAACAAAAAGACAAAAACCTGATTTTAAAAATGGGCAAAAGACCTTAATAGACATTTACTTCTCAAAAGAAGTCATACAAATGGCTAATGAGTATAAGAAAAAATGGTCAACATCACAAACCATCAGGGAAATGAAAATCAAAACCACAATGAGGTACCATTTCATACCACTTGGAATGACTATTATCAAAAAGACAAAAGAAAACCAGTTTTGGCAGGGATGTGAAGAAAAGCGAACACTTACACAAGTTGGTGGGACTGTAAGCTAGTACAGCCATTGTGGAAAACAGTATGGAGGTTCCTTTAAAACTTAAAAATAGAACTACCATATGATTCAACAATCCTGCTACTGTGTATACATCCAAAGGAAAGGAAATTAGTATATTGAAGAGTTATCTGCACAACCATATTTACGGCAGCACTATTTACATTAACAAAAATATGGAATTGAGTCCTCAAAAATGGAAGAATGGGTAAAGTAAATGTGTATATCCAGAATGGAACAGTATCCATCCATTAAGAAAAAAGAATAAAATTTTGTCATTTGCAACAACATGGATGAATCTGGAGAATATCAGGTTAAGTGAAATAAGCCAGACACAGAAAAAAAAATACCGCATGATCTCACTAATATGTGCAATCTAAAAAAAGGTGGGGGGAGTTGATATCATAAAATCAGAGTAGAACAGTGGTTACCAGAGACTGGGGAGGGAAGAGGTGAGAGATGGATGGGGAGAGGTTGGTTCATGGTTCAAAGTTATAATTAGGAGGAATAAATTCTGACGTTCTATTGCACAGTAAGGTGACTACGGTTAACAGCAAAATATTGTATATTACAAAATAGGTAAAATAGATGCTTTTGAATGTTCTTACCACGAGAAAATGATAAATGCATGGATGATGAATATACTAACTACTCTGATTAGATCATTATACAACATAGCTATGTATCAAAACATCAAACTGTACCTCCATAAATACGTAGTTATATGTCAAATAAATTTAAAAATAAAAATGAAAATAATAGCCCTAATACATTTTAACATCAATATTATTTTTTATTAAAAAAACTATATCTTCCAAAACAAAAAATTATAAGAGTGGCATTGTTTTACATTTTTATAAATTTCTTCAATGTTGGCTTAATAGAAGACAGTGGGATCCTCTTATCTGCTTATGCAGTCAATATATTGTTTTGGTTAAAATATATAAAGAATATCTAGTCTTGCACAAATACATAGTTGGAAAAGCGAGCAGTATTGTGATAGCTTTCTCAGATAAATGAGAGATATTTTTCTTTGATGATACACCAACACAAGTGGTGGTTAGTTACAATATGTACTATAAAACAGGGGTCCCCAACCCCCGGGCTGCAGACCAGTACCGATCTGTGGCCTGTTAGGAACCACGCCGTACAGCAGGAGGTGAGCGAGTGAGCATTAATGCCTGAGCTCTGCCCCCTGTCAGATCAGCC
This sequence comes from Piliocolobus tephrosceles, assembly GCF_002776525.5. Classification (NCBI taxonomy): domain Eukaryota; kingdom Metazoa; phylum Chordata; class Mammalia; order Primates; family Cercopithecidae; genus Piliocolobus; species Piliocolobus tephrosceles. The sequence goes on along the minus strand of NC_045434.1, from coordinate 59,226,435 downwards.
ATGGCATTAGATTCTCACAGGGACGTGAACCCTATTGTGAGCTGCCCATGCCAGGAATCTAGGTTGTGCATGCCTTATGAGAATCTAACTAATGCCTGATGATCTGCAGCAGAACAGTTTTGTCCCAAAAACATCACCATCCCCGACACCCAACACCTTCACCAGTCTGTGGAAAAATTGTCTTCCATGAAACCAGTCCCTGGTGCCAAAAAGGTTGGGGAACACTGCTCTAAAACATATTAATAGATTTTTCATATTCTGTTACACTGAAATCCTTTGGTCTATCTGTACTTTCAAAGAATCTTCTTAGTCATGCATGATTTTGTAACATATCTTCATTAGTCATTTGTAAAATATTGGTGCATTTGTAAAATATTGCTGTATTAAGCAGATCTTCCCAATATTGACATACTACATTATATAATAATAGTAAAAATAAATTATTTAGTATCACCTTTGATCTTAGAACAGTCTTCAAATATTGGGAAGCTGTCAATAATATTATTCATTGTGGCATATAAGTTTTCTAAAATTCTAATTTCTGCTTGAAAGTTTACATTTTTAATTGGCAACAAATACTTAACCGGTTGACTTTATTTTCAAGAAAATGTCTGCCAAATTACTCAGGTGTGAATAACTATTGTTTGACCATCAGTAACACTTTGAAGTAAAAATGGTGTTCTGTGAAAAATGAAGCTAATTCCTGTCTTCTCTTAGGACTCCAAACATTTATGTTAGAGCTTACTGGCCATGTTCTACTGATTTATCATGCTTTTTCTGTATTTTCCATCTTTTTATCTCTCTGTGCTTCATTCTAGATATTTCCTACTGTCCAGTCTTTCAGTTCACTCATCATTTCTTTAGCTGGTCTACTACTGCAAACTCACCAACTGAGTTTTTGATTTCAGTGATTTTTTGTTTCTAGAATTTCCGGTTGATTGTTTTTAATAGATTGCAATTCTCTGGTGAAAATCTCCACTTCTTATCTATTTTCTGGAACATATTAATCACAATTATTTTAAAGGCCATGTCTGATAAAATCAGTATCTGGACCTGTTCCTATTCTCTATTTTTCTTTTGGTCTTTTGTTAACTCTTATTTCTTGGTATGTATGCTAATTTTTAAATTAACATCAGGCATATTTAATAAAAAAAAAAAGTAGTGAGTGATAACTCATGACTCTGTTGTTGCTACCCTTCAGAGAGGATATTCTTTCCCCCTGGCAGTAAGGCTAAGGAAGTGGTTCTTAAACTTTCACTTGTATCAGAACCACTTTGAGGGCTTATGCAATACAAATTTCTGAGTACCACACCACCAGAAGTCCTGATTAAGCAGGTCTGGTGTAGGGGTCTGAGAATTTGCATTTCTATTTAGTTCAGATGATACTGCTGGTCTGGGGACCACACTTTAAGAACCAGGAGACTAAGACGAGGTACCTTAATCCACTTTGAGACTCAGCTGATTGGAAGCTAGGCTTCAGTCTTTTCAAGGGCTGGTCTATTTCTGGTAAGCCCTTAGAATGTAGCCCTTCAGTGGTTCTAAGTCAAAGTCTGGGGTATCTGCTGGGCTCTCTTTCTGAACTCCGATCGTTCCCCAAGTCCCATGAGATTACCAAAATCTTGTTCAGTTTCTCAGGTTTATAGCCACTGCTTTACTAATCAGCAAATACCTCAAGGGGAAAAGTAGAGCCAAATGTTGGGTTTACCCTTTTAAAGTTTCCTTCTCTCCAGGATCTTGATCTCTCAAGTTCTCACTTGCTTCATAACTCTCAAGTACCTTCAAAAACTTTTTTCTTATATTTATCCAGTTTTTTCAAGTTATTCTCAGTGGCAGATTTTACATAAAACAAAATATGCCACAGACTGAAGCAGAAGTCCCCAACCAGGCAATGTTTTTAATACTCATATTTTTTCCCTCAATATAAATTAGTAAATTGGAATTCCAATACATGTGTTAATATACTATAGTTTAAGCAGGTTTGAGTATTTCCTTAATAAATTCCTCTCCTCTGAGTGAACTAAAAAAATTAAGTCCCAAAACTAAAGCTGTAGTCCAGATATTGGAATTGGTGAGAACTAACTTCCCATGAAGTTCTGTCTGGATTACCAGCAAACCTACTCACATGTTATTACTACCTGTAAAACATACAGTATCACTATTATACTGAATTCTTGACCTTTATCTCTTCTTTGAATACAGGATAGAAGGCACAGTGAAAGAAAAAGGGTTCAAACTCCCTTATCCTACTGCCTACTCTAAAGAGTTTTTTTTGAATGAGAGAAATATCCCGTAAAAACCTGGTAGGTAAGATCAGGAGGATTTTACCTGACTTGAAATCTTAAATATTTGAAATCACACATGTGAAATCACACTTTTCCCCAGGGGGAACAAATAGACAAAAATATGAAAACAAAAATCAACTAAAATTCTACTACATGGAGATAATCCCATTTTTATTTTACTGCATATAAGTCCAGATGGTATGTATATACAATACAAACTATATATAGTTTTTCATAAACTATAAAACTATAAAAAAACTATATACTATGAATATCACACATATTATTCTGTAACCTGTGTCAATATATGAGAGTTTACTATTTAAGAAAAAATATATAAAAACAAAACCCATAAATTCCAGTACTTGAACTGTAAATGTTTTTGAAGGAACATTTTCATTAATTTTTCTTTATCTCAGATGGACATTCCAAGGATCACGGAAGTAATATGCCTAACTTATAACTACGTTGAGGACATACTACCTTTTCAGTAGAGACTAGGTCCTTCTGTAACACTTTCTAAAATCTAGACCAGTGGTCAGCAAACTATGATCTTGGGCCAAATCTGGCCTGCAACATTTTTGTAAATAAAGTTTTATTGGAATCACAGAGCAGAGTTTAGTAACTGCAAGAGACAACATGGCCTGCAAAGGCCAAAATAATCACTGTTTGGCCCTTTGTAGAAAAATATTGCTGACCCCTATGTAGAGCAAGCCCACACTCCACACTCCTTGATTTTTCTGAGAAGCATTGCAGCCATCCATGAATCTGAATGCTACAGGATTCTTCATTGCCATGCAAAGACAGATATAGTCTCACAAAACAGAAATAAAAATAATGGAAGCCATGGCTTCTCATCTGTCCCCTCACCTTCTGGCATCCAGATAAAACTAGGCTAACACTCGCAGTCTAGTAGCATGGGAAGGAATTCTGATGCCAAAGTCCTTTTATTACCATCTCTACCTACTATGTTTCTTAGAGGACAGGAATAATTTTTATTTGTATTTGTTATGATATTGAGATTACACCATCAGTGGCATTCAAATAATTGATTACAGAGAATTAAGCATGACTTCACAGATATACTTTGTATTTTGCCTCTAAAGTTTATACTGCCCCTTCACACACTATAAATGGGCAAATTCTGTCTCAAGAAGTTATTTTGGGAGAATTGCTTGAGCCCAGGAAGTCAAGGCTGCAGTAAGCCATGATTACACCACTGCACTCTAACCCAGGGTGACAGAGTGAGAGCCTGTCTCAAAAAAAAAAAAAAAAAAAAAAAAAGAGAAAAAGGAAGTTGTACAAAACATCCAGCAAATCATCAGTGAATATTTTAAAAGTCACAATAAATAATAATAAAAGACCTAAACTACCTTTTGACAGGTATAGTGTAGTGCTAAAGTACCCTGGCATAAAAATCATATTGCCTGTTTCTACCATGGCTTCTCAACATACTTGGTAGGTGACTGTGGATAAATTATTTAAGCACTCTACACCTAAGTTTCCTATACAATGAAGATATGAGCAGTTGTAATAGATATACACAGATACATTAATAGAATTGTGAAGATTAAATGCAAACCCATGTAAGGCACTCAGAATAGAACCTGGCACACGTTTGCTGCTACTACCATGACCAGAACTACTATCACCACTACCAACACTCTTACTACTACATTATTTTCATTGTCATATTAAAAGCTCATCAGTAACAACTTGGAAAATAAAGAAAGGATAGGTGTGCTACTATATTCATCACATCTTAATCAAAGAGTTCCCCTGAATTATTTTTACCAGGTATGGCTAACTCATTTGGAAGAGGTCTTAATTCTCTTGAAATATTCTCCATGAAGGTTCATAGGTTATCTAAGTAAAATAAAACTACTCCAAGTAGAAGAATGAAAAAGAAATAACCGTAATTTCCAAGGAGAGAACAACGCTGCTTTCTCTAGAATGATAACAAATTCTGTCTGGAATCCAGAAGGAAATTGGGTTTTGAAGTAGCTTTAGAGTTCTATACCTCAAATCTGTTGAGGAGAGAATGGTATTTAAATATGTTCACTCCAAACACGAATGGAACTAAGTTGAGTATATAGCTTTTATAGATGTCTCTTATAGTATATATCTTATTAAAAAAAAATTTTTTTTTTTTTTGAGACAGAGTCTTGCTATGTCGCCCAGGCTGGAGTGCAACGGCATGATCTCAGCTCACTGCAACCTCTGCCTCCCAGGTTCAAGTGATTCACCTGCCTCAGCCTCCCGAGTAGCTGGGACTACAGGCATGTGCCACCAGGCCCAGATAATTTTGGTATTTTTAGTAGAGATGGGGTTTCCACCATGTTGGCCAGGCTGATGTCAAACTCCTGACCTCAAGTGATCCCCCTGCCTCAGCCTCCCAAAGTGATGGGATTACAGGGTAAGCCACCACAGCTCAACCACAGAAATTTACTATATTTATATATTATATAGCTTATAATATATAAAAACATTGTTAAAGACATACTATATAAATATTTTATAGTATATGTCTAATACCAACCACTAAGGATGCTGTGGTCATTAATTACAGAATATCTAATGGTCTTACAAGATAGTTTATCATTCATTGATCTTTTTTTTTTTTTTTTTTTGAGACAGAGTCTCACTCTGTTGCCCAAGCTGGAGTGAAATGGCATGATCTCGGGCTCAACGCAACCTCCACCTCCTGGGTTCAAGCAATCCTCCCACTTCAGCCTCCCTAGTAGCTGGGACTACAGGTGCATGCCACCATACTCAGCTAATTTTTGCATTTTTTAGTAGAGAAGACAGAGTTTCACCATGTTGGCGAGACTGGTCTCGAACTCCTGACCTCAGGTGATCTGCCCGGCTCAGCCTCTCAAAGTGCTACGATTACAGGCATGAGCCACCATGCGCAGCCAATATGTGTGTATTAATATAAGATTACATCAACAAAAGTTTTTCAGAGATCCCAAAAAAACCTTCTTTGATATCAACATGGAAGTATATATGGATAGCTACTGGGGGCGGGGGCAGGGGGGAGACTTAGGGAGATAATGGGAATCACAGACCTATGCCTACAGACTTTGTGACTTCAAGACGTCATTTGATCTAATTTTAAGACTTCAGGTAGACACAAAAAATGTATTCCTATTTTACAGATGAGTCAATAAAGGCCTAAGGAGATGCTAAAACACCCAAGGTAACAATGTTATATACCTCAAGGGATTTTAACCATGTTCTCCTTCTTTGGGTATAGCTTTTCTTATATTGCACCACAATGAACACTGTTTCCTCCACTCAGTACCATGGTATTCTAGCTATGTAGATTTATGTAGTAAGACATTTCTTCTTCCAAATCCTGCAATATCGGGAACTAATGGATAACAATGTCTTGCAGTAAACTTCTCCTAGCATCCTCTGACATTTCCCAAAAGTCTGTCATAATCAACACTCCATTCTTGGGAAAGTATGATTTTTACATTTCTAGAAATTTCCATCAACATGCTATAAGACTGCCATGAACAAACTACAAACGTTAAAAATATTAGGGATAAATTCTTCTTTGGAGGATGCAGTTGACTCTACAGTTGCTAGGACCCTATGAGGTAAATTTTAGTTCAAATTTTCCTTGCTGTTCCTAATTGCGAAGGAGAGGCTAATACTATGGTACAATAGAAAGAACAGGTACCTGGGTTCTAGTTTTAGCTCTGTCGTTAATTACTTGTTTGATCTTAAGAGAATCACTTAATCTCTTGGAACTCTAGTTTCTTCATCTGTAAAATAAAGGGGTAAATCTAAAATTTTAAAGACCTCATTTAACTTTAAACCATGGTGAATCCATATTTATGCTGATTCTGAACAAACAGCCTCTAATTCTCCTCACTAAAATGTCTATTCCTCAGTCTGGCCAAATACTAAATTTCTTATATTTCATAGGTTACCTTCTTTAGTACTATCCAACAGAACTTTGTGTGATAATGGAAATGTTGTATACCTGCACAGCCCTATATGGTTGCCACTAGTCACAAGTGGTCACTGAGCACTTAAAAGAGGAACTAAATTTTAAATTTAATTTTAATTATTTAAATTTGAGAACCACACATGGCTACTGATTACCATACTACACATCACAGCTCTAGAAGTCCCAATAACCCAATTAAAAGACAATATTACCAAGCCCTCTCCTCAAACCTGAAAACCAGATCCAACTCATAAAACATAAACTTAACAAAATTTCATCAAGAATGCAATTTGTGGCTGGGCGCAGTGGCTCATGCCTATAATTCCAGCATTTTAGGAGGCCGAGGTGGACGGATTACCCGAGACCAGGAGTTCGAGATCATCCTGGCCAACACAGTGAAACTCTGTCTTTACTAAAAATAGAAAAAATTGTATAGTGGCCTACACCTGTAATCCTCGCTACTGGGGAGGTTGAGGCACGAGAATCACTTGAACCTGGGAGGCAGAGGTTGCAGTGAGATCGCGCCACTGCACTCCAGCTTGGGCGACAGAGTGGGACTCTGTCTCCCAAAAAAAAAAAAAAGAAAAGCATTTTGTTAGCTAAGTTTAAAAGCAATTGATTCCATTTTCTTTTCAAAGTTCTCATTTTTCTCCTATGCTTCCTGGAGGCAGTATTACAGTAATCTCACATTTTTATATGTGGTACTTTAAGTAGTACGATATAGTGTTGGGGTTCCCCCCTTTACAAACAGTTCTATAGATACAGCAAATAGGAACAAGCTCACAGATACAGCACACTTTAGAGCTACTTTTTCCCAATTGCAGCATTTATACTCTGCTGTCTCTGTATGCCTTACCCTGTACCACCCTACTTTCCCTCTGTCCCCTTTGACAAAGAGAGCTCCAAGAAAACAGGCTGTTACCTCCTCGAGCAGGCCTGCATAGCAGAACGAAGGTCAAGAGACGCGTGGAAACGAATAGCAAGAAAGGTAAGTGGCTGCTGGGAAAGACTGCAGTCTCAGCACCCGGTCTCCCTTGGAAACTGGAAAAGGCTTGCACTGCCACTGCTATACAGCAAGCCAGAGGCAAAGCTTGTAATTTGCTAAGGAGCTGCTACTAAGGAGGAGGAGAAGGAAGGGGAGGAGAAAACGGAAAGAAGGCAAAATCTTGGGCCTCGGCAGAGCCAATGCTGCTAATAGTTCCCAAAATAACATTCCATTAGATGCATGTTTTATACACTGTACCAAACCAGTCAATACTACTTCTCATCTGACAGGGAGGGGAGAAAGAGAAATTCTTCCTCATGTGAAAGAAGACAGAGCAAAGAGAGATGCAGCATTCTCATTCTGGATCCTATTTCATCTGCCCTTGAGCTACCCTAGTTGCTGCATCCATCCAAGTGAGCTGTAAATACTGCCTCACTTGAGGATCAGGCATAGCCAGCTGGCAAATGCCAACAGCTGTGAAGAGACAGATAAAAAAGGAACACCTGACACACAGAAATGCAGGAACAAATTTCATATCTGCTATAAATGGGTTAAACCTAGATAGAGAAAGAGTGTACATACCACTCAATTTGATAAGCTAGCTACAGATCAGGAAGATTTCTAGATCTAATATGTGTCACATATCAAAATATGATCTGATTTCATAGTTTAGGACAACTGCATTCAAATGCTCATGTGTCATTTTTGGCCTCTCTAATTTAACACTGAGATCAGAGCTGACGTTTAACCAAGGAATCAAAGCTACAATTCCATTAAGAATTTTTTAAGAAAGAATTTCCCTCAGCCAAACTAAGCATTTCTTGAATTGAGACCTATAATTAACTGGCCCCAAATGTCAAGAGTGCTGAGTTTGCAGGGGTTGAAGTCAGCAAATTTTGTCTGTAAAGGGTCAAACAGTAAATTTTTTAGGTTTTGCAGGCCTACTCAACAGCTCTGTTGTGAGGCCAAAGCAGTTATAGACAACACATAAATGAATGGGCAAGGCTGTATGACTACTGCTTGCTGTGCTATGCCAGCAGAAGGGAGCAGATGCAACAGAAGCTATGTGGCTTGAAAAGTCTAAAATATTTACTATCTGGTCCTTTGCAAAAAATGTTTGCTGATCCTTGCTCTAGACTCTAAGTTATATATCACCAAGCTATGGCTCAGAGAAGTCCTTTTGCTTTAGAGAAAGTGTGAGTCTGGTGTTTCTGTGACCTACCTTAGATAACTACTATATCATCTTTAATTCTTTTCCATCTGAATCTTTGTTTCATTAAAAACACGTCAGCCTCAAGTGCCAAAGCCACTTTCACAAAAACAATGTTTTACTTATGTAGGTTAGTCTACAGTTAGTTCCTGGTCAGAACAAGTGTTATTGATGGTAAGAATGGCAGATTCAAGCACCAACAAGGCCAGTGAGTGCTGCTTTATTTCATACACATCAGCTGTACCAGGCCAACTGTCTCAAATATTTATCATTTACTGCAAAGTAGACCAAGACAAATTCAGCACCACCACTTATTTTTCTTTAACAAGATAGCCCAAGAAATTAAACATACAAAATGTATATGGAAATAACCTATATATCAAACAATAAGGGGAATGGTTAAATAAATTAAAGAACATTCACGTGATAAAATGTTATAGACATTAAAAGACAAACTAAAAAGTACTACATATACATAAGTTCCAAAATATTCATATCTGAAAGATATAAAAAAACTTTTATCCTTTTTTTAAAAAAGAACCAACCTAATGACAACAACAAAATCAACAAAATACATAATCAGGAAATTCACAAAAAAGGAAACCAGAAAAGCATATAAATATAAGAGAAAATGTTGTTTCACTAGTAATAGAAACAAAATGCAAATTAAAATGAGAAATGATTTTATCTTCCTTAGATTACCAAAAAAGCAGCAGCAAAAAAAAAAAAAAAAATTCAAGTCTAACCTAGCTCTAAAGAATTAGAAAATCAGGTACATTGCTGGTGAGAGTAAACAGGAGAGCAATCAGGCTCCAGTGAAGATGCACTTATCCTATAGACCCAGAAATTCCATTTGGAAATAAATACTGTTGAGAAACTCTTGCATGTTTGTGTCAAGAAACATGAACAAGAATATAAACAGCAGCATCATTAGTATTAGGGGAAGAAAAAAAAAAAAAAGACCTAAATACCTAAATGTCCATCAGCACAGGAAAAAAACAAAAACAAACTGTGGTATAATTATACAATGGATTAAAATAAGCATTTAGAATGAACAAACAGAATGCTAAGTGACAAGAGCAAGTTTCAGAATGACGTGTGCTGATTATACCATTTATATAAAGTATTAAAATATGTAAAAGATTATATAAGTATGCAAATGAATAATAGTGATAAAAATTTGAGAATGATCAATAGCAAATTCAGGATAGTGATTAATTTTAGGGAGAGAGTCAAAGGATGAGACTGAGGAGAGATACACAGGGGCTTAACTCTATTTTATTCTTAATAATGGAAGCAAATATGGCAAAATATTGGGATTTGATCAGACCAGAAGATGGGTAGATTGGGTGTTTGTAATATTTAATAACTTTTTGTTTTCATTTTTTGTTGTTTTTTGAGATGAGGTCTTGCTCTGTCACCCAGGCTGGAGTACAGCTGGCACGATCATAGCCCACTACAGCCTCGACCTCCTGGGCTCAAGTGATCCTCCCATATCAGTCACTTGAGTAGCTGGGATTACAGGCACAGGCTACCATGCCTGGCTAGTTTTTTTTTCTTTATAATTCTCTATAGAGATGAGGTCTCACTATGTTGCCCACGCTGGTCTCGAACTCCTGAGTGCAAGTGATCCTCCCACCTCTGCCTCCCAAAGTGTTAGTATTATAGGCATAAGCCACTGCACCTGGCCAATAATTTTTTAAAAGAAAAAACTGTATACAGCATGATCTCAAAATAAATAAAATATATAAAGAAGTTAGCAGTGATACTGCTGATGGTGAGAATATGTGCAATTTTTTATTTTCTATTTAAAATACAGTTATTGTGGAAAATTTTGTAAATTTTTTAAAAGTTAAGGTTAGAAACTTTTAACTTTGAAAAGTGTTTTAAGGACTGTTAATATTTAAAGGACTGTTCCACACAGTAAGATATACATAAAAGAGATGTATTTGTATTTCACACTTTTTTTATTACCATAGTTGATAGTGATACAGAAAGCACAGGTACTCCTCAGTATATGCTAAATACTAAAGGAAGTTAAACATGCCAGAAAACAATTGGTCAGCCATAGGGGGCAAAGAGAGAGAAAAGAGGTCAGAAGTGGTAGAAAAAGGAGTTCTAACTTGTGTAAGTAGGCAATCAGGAAAAGGCCTGTGTTAGCATACATGGACTCTCTGTATTACGACCAGTAGATTCACAGACTCTTCTACTCTCACCAACTCCTAGAAATTGGTCTCCAGCTCCTGTAATCACTAGGATGGCCTCCAGTAGGGAAAAAGGGGGTAACTGGGGAAGCAGAAAAGCTCTTAGACCTGCGGTTCTTAACCTTTATTGAAATCTAAACCATCTTTAACAAATCAGATAAGAAATGTAATCTCCTACCCCTAAAAAAACACTTACGTATACACAAAATTTGGCTAGCAATTTCAGGGATTTCTGAACTTCCCATTAGCTCAGATTATGAAGGAAAGGATCTAGAAAGAAAGAACTCCCTAATAGACCTAAATTAGATTTATCTTCAGAGAAAGCCTCTAAAATAAGTCTATTATTTTCACTTTCCAATTACCCTACTTTGCAGATGAATCAAATTCCTTTAAGACTCAGTGGCATATTTTTTTTTTCCTTTTTTGAGTCAGGTTTCCTGAGGTAAGTCTACATATGGTAAAATTTGCCCTTTTTAGCATATAGGTCTGTGAGTTTTGACAAAGGCATAAAGTCTCATAACCACCACCATAATCAAGATACAGAACAATTCTGTCACCCTCCAAACCTCACTCATGCTACTCAGTAGTCACCCCAGTCCTAGCCTAAGGAAAATTTTTTTTAACTTTTATTTTAGGTTCAGGGGTACATGTGCTGCAGGTTTGTTACACAGGTAAACTCATGTCACAGAGTCTGTTGTACAGATTATTGTATTTCATCACCCAGATACTAAGCCTAGTACCCATTAGTTATTTTTAAAACTCACTGTTGAAGAAACACATTGACTTTTTCTCACACTAGAAAGTAATATGTAAACCAACAACTGCCTTAGCTCATTAAGTCAGATATTGGCCACTATACTAAACTGTAGATTATAACAAAAAAAGTGCTATTCTACCCACAACTAACCACCATTCTCTAAGTTCTAGGAAGGTAAGGACTACTCTTTATCATTACACCATTAAAATTTAGCATTGTGCCTACTCTTTATTAGGTACTCTAAAACAATTATTGAACTGAATTAACGTTATGGATAAAACTCAGAATCTGAGCTACTCAGTTTTGTTTTAGGGTTGACCCTAATTTCCTACATATTTATTTACCATTTTAAAAGTCTGGTCAATAGTGTATTGGTTCATGCACTTATTTTGTTCATTCTATTCAACCATTTTCCCACTTTACCTTTCTTTTCTTTTTTCTGAGACAGAGTCTTGCTCTGTCACCCAGGCTGGAGTGCAGTGGTGCGATTTCAGCTCACTGCAACCTCCGCCTCCTGGCTTCAAATGACTCAGCCTCCTAAGTAGCTAGGACTACAGGCGAGCACCATCATGCTTGGCTAATTTTTTGTGCTTTTAGTAGAGACGGGGTTTAACCATGTTGGCCAGGCTAGTCTCGCACTCCTTACCTCAGGTGATCCACCTGCCTCAGCCTCCCAAAGTGCTGGGATTACAGGCATGAACCACCGTGCCCAGTCACCACTTCTTTACCTGTTCCAGAAACTACATATGAAAATGAATGTCTGTTCTGAAGCAAGATCTCGTAAGGGAGTTGGACATATTAAGTGCTGATAATTAAAATTTAAGACAAAAAAATGCCACAAAGAGATAGCTCTGGAGAGGAAATCTGAGGAGTATCAGGAATAAAATGCTGCAGGGGGGTGATCTGGGCAGAATCTAAAGAGAATAAGAGACTTCCTAGAAAACAAGGGAGGACAATATTGCTTGCAGGACCATTCTCAGATTTTAAGCAGGAGAGCGTGACTGGATAAGATTTGCATATTAGAAAGATCACTAATGCTGCACTGTAGATGGTGGAATGGTGGGGTGGGGCAGGGGAGAGGAAGGCCAAGGGTCCCAGTTAGGAGGGCCTGAGTTAACAGAGAGAAGAGGATGGAATTGAAGGATTCTGAAGGAGAACGAAAGACAGGACTTGGTGACAGACTAAATATGAGAAGTAAAGAATGAAAAGCCTTCTAGTTTGATTTCCAAGTTCTCAGTTGGGTGACATGTAAGACCATTAGCAAAGAGATTTCTAAAAGAAAGTGAGAACAGAGACTTTCTCTTGCCTTTTTAAGGCTAGAGGGAAGAAAGATTTGGTTTACCTGTTTGCTTATTCTCTCTTTCTAAAGAGGACTTGAGAACCCTTACAGAAATACATGCCTATAATAATACTTTAAATAGATAAATAAAGGGAAAAGGAAATAAGAAATAAGGAGATAAAGTAACAGCCAGAAATGGCTATTGTTACGGAGTGCCTACATGAAGTCAGGCACTGTCCTAAGTAAGTCCTTTACATGTAGTATAATGAACTTCTGCAAAGAAGTCTGAGCTGGGCCAGGTGCAGTGGCTCACACCTGTAATCCCAGCAATTTGGGAGGCCAAGGCAGGTGGATCACGAGGTCAGGAGATCGAGACTATCCTGGCTAACACGGTGAAACCTCGTCTCTACTAAAAATACAAAAAAATTAGCCGGGCGTGGCGGCGGGCACCTGTAGTACCAGCTGCTGGGGAGGTTGAGGCCTCAGAATGGCGTGAACCTGAGAGGCAGAGCTTGTAGTGAGCCGAGATGGCGCCACTGCACTCCAGCCTGGGTGACATAGCAAGACTCAAAAAAAAAAAAAAAGGAAGTCTGAGCTGGAGAGAGAGAGATCTGAGTGCTAGCTGCAGCAATCAGAGTGGATGAGGTCAGCTAGGGAGAGTCCTAAGGAGAGAAAAGAAGGAAGCCTAAGAAACAATACCTAAGGTGTTTACAGAAAAAAAAGGGCTAAAAAGAACACAAAGAGGGAGCAATCAGAAAAAGTAGAAGTGAGCCAGGAAAGAATACTATCAGAGAGGTTATGGTAGAACAAAAATTTAGGAAGGCAATAGTCAACATTATAATTATTGCCAGGATTCAAGGTAAAAGATGAAGTGACTAAGGAATCTGTAATTAGAAAGTTTACAGGGCCCTTTGCCAGAAAAAATTCACTGGACTGGGGGGGTGGGTAGAATTTCTATTTCAATAGTGAACAATAGTTGAAGTGAATAGAAGGCCAAGAAATGGATAAAGTGAAATTGGAAGACTGTTTCAAGACCAACAGTGAAGGGAAGAGTGAGATATGGTAACCCTAGAAAGCAGTGCAGGGTCAAAGGTGAATTCTATTATGATGGAAAAACAAGCAACTATCAAGGACAAATAAAATCATTGTGCAGGTGTATTTTTGTCATAGATAGAGCTAAGCTTGCAGTTTTGCTTCCTAATGTTTATGAATTTTGTATGCTAAGTGTTCTATTAAACACTGTCAGATTCATTATAAAGAAATTTAGTTCTCAAAGGATTCTTGAGCTATTACTATATTTTATTTACACGTCAATGATCAATAAGCCATTTTCAGCACAACTGGGCAAGGATTCTGAATTATACTCTAGTTCCCTTTATCAGGTTAGAAGACTAGATTTCCTTAGAAAAAATAAATTTAAAAGCTAGGTCAGTATACTATCCAGTATTATCTAAGAGACTCTGAGGAAGAGGAAGAAAAATCACTGTTTAATTTAAAGAAGAATCAGAAACAAGCCCTCAGGTAATTGCTGTCAGCCAATTCCATTTTTAAAAATACGTCTTAAAATAGAAATATGCCTGCCCAAGGCTCTGGAGCTCTCCCAAAGATAAGTTTCTTATACTCAGCAACCTCAGCCAACCCTGGACAGCCAGCTGACCCATAAGACAACCTCTCATTTGGTTCTCAAAACAAAAAAAAAACCCTATTTCCCATCTAGATTTCAGAGAGGCTAGCAAGTTTTCAATTTGCTTCACTTTCAGAAGTGATATCTCTCTATACAAAGACTCATTTCCTAGAAGTTCTACCTCCCCTTCAAATAAATATGAAGAGATTCTAACCATTGTGCTTATATTGCCAAGCTCATGGTATACAAATATCCAATGAAGACTGACCCCTTGGACACATTTTCTTGGAAGCATGGGCCTCAAAGTCCGAAAGACCTGGTTTTGAATTCTGGCTTTTCATTACAAATTCTGTGACTGTGGACAGATTCCTTAACCCAGCTGAGCCTTAATGCATTCTCTTATGTGTATTAAGAAAAGAATATTACTTATCTGACAAAGTTACAAAAGTTAGATGTATCTAGCAGGGTACTTAGCATATAGTAAGTTTCCAAAAACATTAATTCTCTTACAGTATTTAAACCCTTCATATGCTTAAAGGCAAACTCAATCTCCTCTGGCTCCATGAAGCCCCTTCTGGCTACTCCATCCTATACCATTTATCTTCTCTGAACTCTTAATATACCTACCTAAACATAATTTTGCTCTCAAGGATATACTATTCCTTAATATACATTCATGCCTTACTATGTGTACATTTGATGTCTTGGATCATGAGAGCACCTAGGGCATGTCCCTTTTTTATGATACAGTTCTTTTTTTTTTTTTTTGAGATGGAGTCTCGCTCTGTCGCCCAGGCTGGAGTGCAGTGGCCGGATCTCAGCTCACTGCAAGCTCCGCCTCCCGGGTTTACGCCATTCTCCTGCCTCAGCCTCCTGAGTAGCTGGGACTACAGGCGCCCGCCACCTCGCCCGGCTAGTTTTTTTTTTTTTTTTTTGTATTTTTAGTAGAGATGGGGTTTCACCGTGTTAGCCAGGATGGTCTCGAACTCCTGACCTCGTGATCCACCCGTCTCGGCCTCCCAAAGTGCTGGGATTACAGGCTTGAGCCACCGCGCCCGGCCTATGATACAGTTCTTAACACAATATTGAGCACATAACTAAGACAGTCACTGATGACTTAGAAGGCTATTATTTTATAATCTAATATTCCCTATAGATCTTATAACTCCACCAATTAGCTGATTAAGAAACTGAACAAGAGCCGGGCGCGGTGGCTCAAGCCTGTAATCCCAGCACTTTGGGAGGCCGAGACGGGCGGATCACGAGATCAGGAGATCGAGACCATCCTGGCTAACATGGTGAAACCCCATCTCTACTAAAAAAATACAAAAAACTAGCCGGGCGAGGTGGCGGGCGCCTGTAGTCCCAGCTACTTGGGAGGCTGAGGCAGGAGAATGGCGTGAACCCGGGAGGCAGAGCTTGCAGTGAGCTGAGATCCGGCCACTGCACTCCAGCCTGGGCGACAGAGTGAGACTCCGTCTCAAAAAAAAAAAAAAAAAAGAAACTGAACAAGAGAAGTTAAATGGCTTGCCTGAAAAGGCATAAATTGTGGGCTTAGCTGGAGAGTAAACTAGGTATCCTGTCTTGCAACTCAGGGAGCTTTATATCTTGTACCTGTTGCTCTTGTGTGAAGAAATGTCATGGTGAAAATGCACAAAGGGCCTTCATGTGCCAAAAATATCTGCATTCCCTATATTAAAACACTTAAATGGAATGGGATAGAAAGGCTCATCGGCAAACTCATTCAAACACAAAATGGTCTTTGCTAGCTTCACACTCAAGTAGATCAACAGACATTCTTCTGCTGCCATCTTATGGGCATAGAAGATCACTACACATGGGCTTATTTTCATTTGAGAAATAATTTTATTCAATAAACATTTACCCATCATCTACTATGTATTAGGCTCTGTGAAGAAAACCCACTTAAAAAGCACCCTCAAGAAGCTCACAATGTGGTAATGAAAAGCAACAACATACCATTTAATTAATTAGTAAACCAATCCTAAAACAGTGTTACAAGAAAAGAACACTGAAGAGTGTTTTAGCCTGGGGCTCGAGTGTAGCAGGGTAGTCAGCAGTGGGTTCTAATTTGCAGGAGTTCTTACAGTATGAATGCAATTTTGTTAAGCAGAGAAGGTGAGAAAAAAACCACTCCAGAAAGAAGGTCACATCCATGGACAAAGAAAGAGGGTCACGAAAGTAAAACCTATAGGAAATAGGCCTAATCTTTCTACCTGAATAAAGTGACTCAATTACCAGGAAGAAGAGTTGAGAGAAAGGGATAAGAAAAATAGGGAGAAAAGTATAGTCCTGGGTAGGCTGAATTCAGAGTTTGGTGAGTGCTCTCTCTACAGGACTAAAATGACTAACGATCAGCAGGATTTTCTATATTGCCTGACTCAGCATGTGTTTGAATTCTGTCCAGAAATTGGTCCTCTGAACAAGATCAATTAGGAAACTTCTCATCTTATATACAGGGAAAAACACTAACTTCCATTAATATTCAATCTGATTGTAGAGTGTGTAGTAAGTAAACAACTTTTACCTATACCTGGTCAAACTAGTCTCTTCATTTTATAATTTCAAAGGCCAACTCAAGTTGCAACTGCCCCTTCACCTATGTAAACAAGCTTCTTTCTGGAATTGCCTAAATATCCAACAATTCTTTTTGTTTTACTTATTTAAAACATATATTGTATCATATTTAAGGTAAACAAGAACGATATAAAGAATAATAAACCATCACCTGTGTCTTACCATCCAACTTAAGAATAACAGTGCCAATTCCAGTTTCTTCTTTAAAAGAGAAGCATGTTTCTACTTCTTGAAACTCTTAATTGTCCTCTGCTATCCTAATCTTTTGGGTCTGATCTTTATAAGTCAGTGCATATATTTAAATTCATTAGGAATGTGAAGAAACACTAGTGAAGTTCCAAACTGGTTATATCTTATTCTTACCACTTGCCCAACCATACCACCAAATCAAAGTATGCAACCAAGCCAGTTTCCCAAAGAAACATGTATCTAGGACATTAAAGCTATCAAACAAAGAAATTTTACCTGCTGCTTCTGACATTCCGGGTCCAGCACTTGCTGATGTCTCAACTCAACACACTGGAGTTAGCCTCCAAACACAGAGAGTGCTAATAAACTACGGCAGAGGTTTGTCTCAATTCCCCAGAACACCCAGATCAACTTCCTGTGCCTCTGATTTCCATAAAACCAGGAATGGCAAGGAACTCTATTGCCAGATCAAATCATTCCAGGTGAGAGCAGGTCAAGCTACCTCAGACACACCTTGCCACACACCTGTGCAGCAACTTCCCCAGAAGCCCAATTTTCAACAAATGGGTGGTTACTCCTCTGGCTGTCCTTCTCTAAACACTGGAGCCCATTTTATGAGATTGTACCAGCAACTGTCCTTTTCTAACATGGGAAAATCAACTGATAAAAGAGAAGGGAGGGTTGAATGAGGGCTCAAAATTTTGGTCCCTCCTACATGTCACCAATATTCACAGCTCTGAAAAATGAACCACTTTATCAGAAGGAGATTAACCTCAAAAACATGACTGATAACGGCTTTTAGTAGCAGGTGTTGGGTGACTGTCTTCACTCTGAAGTGGCTGGGAATTGGGATAGAACTACCAGAGGTTCTGCTACATAAGGAAATGGACTCTCGTCCTTTCTTCTAAATGCACATGTCCTGAGGGGGAGGGGAAAACACTTTAAGCTTCCACTCCTGAACTGTTAAGTGGTGGGCTGAGAAACTGCATGACAAATGCCCTTGTCTCTAGAAAATGAAGTGAGATGGTGTTGGCAACAGCCATGTTTAGCAACAGAAATATGCAAAAAAGAAAATAGATTATTTTATTCAAGGCTCTACATCTCATTGCTTTAACTCTTAGTAGACACCATCCAGGCCTCCCTTCCCAGAACTGTTTGGTGGAGATAAACAGTACTAATGTTATTTTTAAACAGCTTTATTGAGACATAATTCACATACCCATTAGGTGTACCATTTAAAGATTTTTAGTATATTCAGATTTATGCAATCATCACTATAACCAATTTTAAAACATGCTCACCCTAGTATCAAAAATATCCACTACTGCATAGTATGGAGTGTACTTGTTTGCGAAACAACAGAAACTGACCTCACTAAATTAGGCAGGAAAGGAATCTGTGGGAGGGAATTACTAACATTTTTAGCATAAAGAATATCACTGGGATAGGAGGCCCAGGCTCGAACTTTCCTGCAAGGGTCAACTGCTACCATTATCACATTCAGCTCACTAGCTGTTGCCTCAAATAAATGTTCAAGTGCTTAGATTCCTGGACACTGCTTGGTGAGGGGAAAAAGGCATAAGAAGGTACCTGTGTATGGCTGCCACTTACTGTGGCACGACAATGGAGATTTTCCCTTAGGGCTGCAGAAAATAATGTATGACATTATAAATAATTGGTAAGGAGATCAGAGGCAGGACAAGTGAGCTTAAATTTAAAAATTAAGCCTCCTAAACTTGAGACATGGAATCCCTATAGCATGTAGGGTTTAAAAATTAAATAAAACAACCTAAAATCTAAAATGGCATTAACATTTAGCATTTTTGGGTGGATCTTATTTCCAAATGTATTGGCTCTGGAGAAGCTAGGAATGGATCTTAATGATAGTCAAAAAAGCATTTCACTGGTAATGACATATAAAATTGTCATATATATCTCTAAACTGTTTTGTAGTTTGCAAGGCACATTCATGTAGTCTGTCTCATTTGATCCTCACAGTAACTTCATGAGATAGGTTTGGGAAAATCTAGGTTACTCGTAAATTATTTCTAATCTTCATATACAAACAAACAAGGTAAGCATTATCCCTTTTTGACATATGAGGAAAGAGTCAGAAACGGAACTTGATTTATTTAACCAAAATCACACATACAAGAGGCTGAACTGGACTCTTCTTTTTTTTAAAGAGATGGGGGTCTCACTATATTGCCCAGGCTGGTCTTGAGCTCCCAGCATCAAGTGATCCTCCTGCCTCAGCCTCTCAAGAAGCTGGGATTACAGGTATCAGCCACCACACCCCATTTGAACTGAACTCTTAAATCAATCCTGTGTATTTCCCACTAAGTCCAGCCATTCACAGTTATCTAGAGGTAGCCTCATCTCTCAGGCAGCAACATATCATCACTACTATTTCAAAGAGACATATTCTGAAAAAAATTACATAGAGGTGCCATATGACACTGAAAGCAATTTGTTTGTAAGGTATATTCAGCCTGGTGAAGCCTCTTGTCATTCTGCTACCTAAGGATTAGGGCCACAGCACTAAAAGAATCGCCTTTTTTCTTTCTATTCCAGAAGTGTTCAAAGTCCCACAGCATAATCCTAATTCTATAAGCAATCCAGAGACCTCCAGAATGGTAATATAGTGAAAATGTACCTACTGCTACATACATTTCACTCTCTTCTTGTTCAATATTCATACTTAGGAAGAGAGAGCTTATTTCTTTCAGTAGAGAAAAAACTTGGTAGTGGCAGCATGGCTGCAGACTTTTAGACAACTAAACACTTTAGAACAAAAATGGAGAAAGATTGGAGTTGTTTGTGGAACCTCTTTTCTAGAGTACTTTTTTGAATTGACAACTGCCAGTCTTCAGCTTGGACACAGAGGAACAAATCAAATGACTTTTAAAAACCATAACTCAGAGTTTAAATTCTTGGTTTAAATTTTAAACATTCCAAAGATGATGCCAAATTAATCTGCTGACAGCTTCACATTAGTAGGTACAAGTACCTAGCTTATAAAGACCCCAAGGAACTGAAGAAGGTCAGTAAGTGTGGTATATATGACTCAGCCAGTACTCACTGTATGTTGACCAAGCAGTCATATGTAATGTGAGCTATTTGGGACAGACAATTTTAGTTTATTGTGGAGAAAAACTATTTTTAACCATTTCTACAAAGAAAAGAAAGAGCACCATTAAAAAAAATGTAAAATTCAGGGTTGGGCGACAGAGAAAAAGCTAAAGGAGAAACAAAAGAATCAAAGGCAGACACTATTAGACTCTAATATTAGCAATGGGAATTGTTTACATTTTGTTGCTAAGGAAAACTTAGAGCTTTGGAAAATGAACCCAACCACTACACTATTGTGACAGCTGCTGCCTGGCCCTAGTATTTCTGCAGAGCTATCTGCCAACAGCTTGCCACTTGCCATTTCTATCCTGTCAAATCAGTCCCTTTATAATCAGATGACCTTGTTTCTATAGTTCTCACAAGCAATCCAAAGACTGAATGGCAGTTATCAGAATGCCCTGAAGATAGAGACTGTTGCATTCTGAGCTGTGGACTGGCCCCTGAATCAAAACCTTTATTCTGAATGGATAATACTTAAATTCAATAGAAGAAATGGTCAGTTAATTCAATAAGGAGGAAAAGAAGGCTTAGGTGATAGTCTCTACTATGCCTCTGACTCAAAATGTGATATTAAGCAAATGACTCTATGCTCTTAGGGCCTCAGCATTCCCATTTGTAAAATAGGGAGCATATGTTCTAGTCCTTTCCATCTTATAAAGAGAATATATTCAAGCACACTTGAACTTTTCAGGGGGGAAAAAAAGGAAATTCACAAATCCAAGATTATGCCCTTCTCAAAAGGAATAAACTGTTTTAGAAGTTCTGTACCGAGTTATGTATGCAAAACCATAAATTATCTAGAATCCTGCAAGCCTTGAATCTCTATTATATTTACTCTTCAATGATCACGGCCTTCTTCACAGACTTACATTATAAGAAAGACTGTTGTCCCTATAATTAATTTTCCTTCATACCCTCCTGCTCCCTCTGCCCCATCATAACATAATCCTTTATCATTTTGGAACTTTGGAAAATACAGAAAAAATAAAAATAAAAAGTATCCATAATAGACCCAAAAATCCAATATTAACATTTCCATGTTTATTACTATTTGATATCATAATGTATTCTTTTATATCTAGCTTTGTTCATTTAGCAACATATCTGTAGTTAACAAACTGCATAAAGAACTGTTAGCACAAGAGTGTAAAGCTGAGACTGATCACTGGCCAATTGGTATGCACATATCCACTTATTCCCTCTTAAGATAAAACATTCTCAGAAAAGGAAGCCAGTTGTGCAACTTAATGGTAAAACCCACTCCCCAACTGAAGTGCTCTAATTACACTGCAAATGGAGATTATTTCTGAGAGAGAACCTTCTACTACTCAGGTCTAGCTGTGGCCAGTTTTAAAGCCCCATTTATCCCAATGCTCACTACTTGTTTGAAATTGGACCTGTGAACACAGGCTTCAGGCTTTTATTAAGGTTTCCCAGTAGGAGTCAAAATCCTTCCACAATGAGCTGATTACAGAGAAAGCTGCAGCTTCAAGCGGAGAATTAGCATCCAGCATGCTCTTTCAGAAGGAAAATTTAGCTGTTTTCAAAACATCTGATTTTTTTTTCTTTCAGTTTATGCTTGTCTAGCCAGAGAAATGAAATGGCTTTAATTCTGTAAAGCCTTAAATGATATGTTTTATTTGATCAAGTCATTCCCCTGCTGGAAATTCCTCAATTGTATTCCATAGCTTCAAGACTAGAAATTCAAATTTCTTAGCACAGTACAGACAAAAATCTACATGATTTGGTTCCTGCCTAACTCTCTAGTTTGACAATTTCCAAAGCTTCTCCAGTGGAATACCAGTCTTGGGTTTCTTTGAAAAACAAAACAAAACTACTAGATGGACTCAGAAATTTGGAAAATGCTGCAAATCCCCTAACCACTCCCATGTCCCACTCTCCCCACTCCCCAGAGAGGAATGACCCTAAGAAGGCTTTTGAGTGATCCTATCTAATTTTGTTTAATCCATTGTCCCCAAATTCATTTGGCCACAGCATACTTTTTTTTTCCTTCATCTAAATCTATTCCACAAAAGACACTTTCAGAAATGCTAACCTCGCCTCACCTTCTCCCAGCTTCAGGCATTCCAAACTTGTTTGTTTCTTGAATTTCTTATGTTTCCTCTCAAATACCATCCTCCTATTACTACTTATAGCTAACTTACAGTTGCCTTTCAAAATTCAACTCCAGTTACCTCCTCTGGTAGGCCTTCCTTGTCAACCTATTCAACCTAATTGAGATTCCCCTTCTCTATGCTCTCATAGCAATCTATACATATCTTTACCACAGCACTTAACAACTGTACAATAATATTTGATGTACTTGTTTGCCTTCCCATAATACTTATATCTTCAAGGGCAGAAAAAATGTTTTCTTTTTTTTCTTTTTTCTTTTTCTTTTTTTTTTTGAGACCAAGTTTCACTCTGTCGCCCAGACTGGAGTTCAATGGTGCAATCTCAGCTCACTGCAAGCTTTGCCTCCCAGGTTCAAGTGATTCTCCTGCCTCAGCCTCCTTAGAAGCTGGGATTACAGGCACATGTCACCACGCCCAGCTAATTTTTTGTATTTTTTAAGTAGAGAAGGTGTGTCGCCATGTTGGTCAGGCTGGTCTTGAACTCCAGACCTCAAGTAGTTCGCCCACCTTGGCCTCCCAAAGTGCTGGGATTACAGGTGTAAGCTACTGCGCCTAGCCAAAAAAAATGTTTTCTTTGGTCTTATATCCTTAATGTCTCTGTGCCTGGCACATGGCAGTCTCTCCATAAGTGGTTGTTAGGTGCTTTATATATGTGGGTTCCCATTTAAACAAGATTCTATATAGATAATACTATTTTGCAAAATCTTATACTTTAAAAACCATTCCTGATTCATTTACCAAACTCTTCCTATACGTGTGTCTATCTTCACTACCGCTAGTCAACTGTAATTCTTGTTACCTATTCCAATATAGTCTGAGGTTTCTTTCTGCATTAAAAACTTTTATTACATGTTAGTCTGCATCTATGAGTTTATCACAGAACTCTCCCTCATGGTGATCTTCAGTGTTTATGTTTTATGTGAATTCATCTTTGGTTCAAACTGTTTTTACAGTTTACAGTTTTTTACTCTGGGTTGCAGATGTGTTCCTTCAAGGTGGTTTTGAATTTACTTGTGCCAGGGCCCCAGAGTTTCAAGGGTACAGACACAGTTTCTATATTAAATCCTTGACTTCTGGGATTTCTAAGCTATATGAATAGTGAAAATTTCTCACAAATGAGTTGTCTGCCCCTACCATGATCCTTGTATAGATTTCCTTCCTTGCCACTTCCTTGAGTTATGGGCTAAGTACCCTTTTCATGAACTGGGCAGCCCTTCGAGATGTCTAGCTTGATATATAGTTTCTTGGTTACAGCTCGCAGCCTTAGTAGGCCCAAAGCCATGCTTTCTACACACACATGGCATTAAAATCTGAGCGTCCAGACCTTATGATCTACATATAGGTCTGACACCAACCCTGGGTCACTCAAACTACTCTGGATTTTGAGTACTCTTCACTTTTGTCATGTGAGAGTTCCCTATCATTCTTCTGAATTCAACTATGAATTTCTGTTTATAATGGGCAAGGGAGCCTTACAAGTTCCATCTACTACGTTGGAATCATCCTCCTAAACATATTTTGAAACCATTCACATTTCTTTATTTCTTTTTTTTTTTGTTTGAGACGGATTGTTGTTCTGTGGCCCAGGCTGGAGTGCACTGGCATGATCAGCTCACTGCAACCTCCACCTCCTAGGCTCAAGCAATTTTACTGCCTCAGCCTCCCGAGTAGCTGGGATTACAGGTGTGTGCCACCACTCCTGGCTAATTTTTGTATTTTTACTAGAGACGGGATTGTACTGTGTTGGCCAGGCTGGTCTAGAACTCCTGACCTCAAGTGATCCACCCTCCCTCAGCCTCCCAAAGTGCTGGGATTACAGACACGAGTCACAGTGCCTGGCCAAGATCATTCACACTTTTCTGTATCTCTTCTACCATTATCTTAGTGCAAGCCACTGTTCTCTCTCATGAGCCTTTCTTCTGCAATGGTTTCCTTACTGGTCATCTCACATCCATTCTTGTCTATTTTTCCTCATCCAATTCATATGTAATACTGCAGCCAGAGTTTAAAAGCCAGAACTTTAAAAACTATAGGTCAGGTCATGGTACTTTTTGCTTAAAATCTTCTAGTGGCATATGACCCAGAAATTCTACTCCTAGGTATATAATCAAGAGAAATGAAACCGTATGTCCACACAAAAACTTCTCACAAATGCTCATGGTAACATTATGCATAATAACTAAAAGGTAGAAACAACTCAAGTGTCCATTGACTTATGAATGGACAAACAAAATGTGGCATTATCTATATGATGGAATATTATTCACCCATGTAAAGGAATACAGTACTGATACATGCTATCACATGGATGAACCTCGAAAACATTATATTAAGTAAAATAAGTCAGTCACAAAAGACTGTATTTTTATCCCATTTATACAAAATGTCCAAAATAAGCAAATCCATAGACAAAAAGTATATCAGTGGTTGCTTAGGCCCAGGGGGAATGAGGAGACTGTGAGGGATAGCTACAGGGTACAGGATTTCTAAGATGATGAAAATATTCTGTAATTTACTGTGATGATGGTTCCACATATCTTTGAATATACTAAAAACTACTGCATTGTATACTTTGAATGAGTAAATTGTATGGTATGTGAATTCTCTCTCTATATATATATGTATATAGCTTCTACCCACTCCTCAAGCTTCATCCTAGACCTTTCCCCCTCATTCTCTACTCTTAGTCACAATGCCTTCTCTCAGTTTCTCCAAAAGATCAAGTGCCTTTTCACCTTAGTGTCTTTTCAATTGCCAGACCTTTTGTTTGGAATGCCCATTCCCTTCTCTTCACTTAGCTATTACTTAACCAGCAGATCTCAGGTTGAGCAGTATCATACCTTCATGAGAGCCTTCTTTCATCCTCCAGGAGAAGGGAAATCTTTTTTTTTTTTTAAGAGACAGGGTTGTGCTCTGTGGTCGAGGCTGGAGCACAGTGGTGTTATCATAGTTCATGGTAGCCTCAAACTCCAGGGCTCAAGAGCCCTTCCCATCTCAGGCTCTCAAGCAGCTGGGAACGTATGCCACCACCCCGTTAATTTTATTTTTGTAGACATGGGGTCTTGCTATGTTGCCCAGGCTAGTCTTGAGCTCTTGGTCTCAAGTGATCCTCCCAACTTGGCCTCCCAAAATGCCAAGGTTACAGGTGTGAGCTACCATACCTGGCCAAGAAGGGAAGTCTTCTGTCGGCAGATCTTCGGTAAGACACTGTTGTAACAACTCATACTACTACTTTATAATATATTACACAAATATAATTATTTATATTTTTCTTTTTCACTAGCATATTTGTTTCACAAAGGCTCATATCATAATTGTCTGGTTCACTGATGTATCACCCAGGCTTCTCATAGCACCTGGCAATAGGTACTTTAAAATATTCAATAAGTATTTTGAAGATGAATGAATGCTAGAACATATCCAGTGAATGAGTCCAACCAGTCTACATCTAACATCTCCCTACTTACTTATCTTGTGCCACTCCTAAAATATACTTATCTTGACCTGTACTTGATGTACCACATTCAACTCATAATTCACTAATATTTTGATTTAACCCTGTGATTCACATATCTGGTCTCTGTTACAGGTACTATCTTATTGATTGTAGGTTATAACATTTCCAGAAGGCAGTAAAACTAAGTTTCTCCAAATAACAGTTCATGCAACAAGGTATTTAATAATGCAGTTTTATAAATAACCTGATATCCCCATCCTTTCTGGCATTGAGGTCTTAATGATGAATTTAACTCATTTTACTTCTCTCAGCTCAGAAAGATTTTTTAAAGAGAATTTTTGTCAGCTAATGAAAAGACTACTTTTGTATTTAGTTTCTAGGTGAAACTAACAGTATCTAAATTATATTTGAACTATTAAGTATATAAGTATTTACTATTCAAGATTGATTTATTACTATTTCCTTGGCTGGAGACCAATTTTAAAAAGACAGTTACTGGCTCTGAAACCTGTTAGCCCCAAAAATGAGTTTCCTGCCATTTTATGTAAAGAAATGAAAAACAAACAAACAAAAAAAATGAAAAAGAAAAAAGGAAGGAAGGAAAAGAAAAGAAGAAAAACACTATTTTCCAACTCAACATCTCCCTTAACTTCCTTCTCAAAATGTGTCTTTATAAAAAAAAGCCTTTATAATAGACACATTAGAGCTGTCCTTATTATAATAAGCAAACATAAAAAGTTCTATTTGTATTGTATCTTGTATCTTGTTTAATTTGTATCTTTTATACTTACTACACATATACACACACTCACATGGGACCTGATGGCTTCACTGCTGAATTTTACCAAACACTTAAAGAAGAATTAGTACCAATCTTACTCAAACTATTCTGAAAAACACAAAAGGAAGGAATACTTCCAAACTCACCTGATGAGGCCAACATTACCTTGATACCAAATCAGACAAGACACATTAAAAAAAGAAAACTACAGGCCAATACTAGCAAACCAAGTTCAACAACACATTAAAAAGATAATTCATCATGACCAAGTGAGATTTATCCCAGGGATGCAAGGATGGTTCAAAGATACACAAATCATTCAGTATGATATATCATACTGACAGAATGAAAGATAAGAATCCTATGATCATTTCAATTGATGCTGAAATAGCATTTGATAAAATTCAACATCCTTTCATGATAAAAACCCTCAAAAAACTGGGTATAGAAGGAACACACTTCAACACACTAAAAGCCATATATGACAAACCCACAGCTATTATCATACTGAATGGGGAAAAACAGAAAGCCTTTTCTCTAAGATCTGAAACAAGACAAGGATGTCCACTTTCAACCACTGTTATTCAATAGAGTGCTGAAGTCCTACTTAGAGCAATCAGACAAGAGAAAGTAATAGGTTAGGCACGGTGGCTCACGCCTGTAATTCTAGCATTTTGGAAGCCAGAGGTGGGAAAATGTCTTGAGTCCAGGAGTTTGAGACCAGCTTGGGCAACCCAGTGAGACCCCATCTCTATTACAAAAAAAAAAAAGAAAAGAGAGAGAGAGTAATACATGACATCCAAATTGGAAAGGAAGAAGTCAAATTATCCTTGTTTACAGATATATAATCTTATATTTGGAAAAACCTAAAGACTCTACCAAAAAAACTATTAGAACTGAAAAATTCAATAAAGTTGCAGAATTTAAAATCAACATACAAAAGTCAGTAGCATTTTTATTTGCCAAGAGTGAACAATCTGAAAAAGAAATCAAGAAAGTAAACCCATTTGCAATAGTTACAAATAAAACAAAATATCTAGGAATTAATCAAAGAACTAAAAGATCTTTACAATGAAAACTATAAAACATGGGTGTAAGAAATTAAATAGCACACAAATAAAGATATTCCATATTCATGGACTGGAAGAATCAATATTGTTAAAACATCCATACTACCCAAAGCAATTTCCAGATTCAATGCAATCCCTATCAAAATACCAATGCCATTCTTCACAGAAACAGAAAAAACAATCCTAAAATTCATATGGAACTACAAAAGACCCAGAATAGCAAAGCCACCCTAAGCAAAAAGAACAAAACTGGAATAACATTACCTGACTTCAAATTATACCACAAAGCTATTATAACCAAAACAGCATAGTTCTGACATAAAAACAGACACACAGAACAATGGAACAAAGTAGAGAACTTGGAAATAAATCCATACATCTACAGTGAACTCATTTTTGACAAAGGTGCCAAGAACATACATTGGAGAAAAGTCTCTAAATACACACAAATATAAAAGCTCCTTGATTTGGGTATTCAAAATAATATGAAGTCAAACTGAAATCTAAATTTTGATAAGATTTCACCTGGTCTAATCTTAACAAGGGATAATTATAGCCTTAGTCTTTAAGTACATGTGAAACTCCCAAATGCGGTACATTCTATTTTTAATACTTCCTCAAGTAGGAGAAAATGACCCATTCTTGCTTGGTCACATTTTCCAAGGTTTCTCTTAATGCTGGCAATCAAAAAGTTTTTCATAGCTTCTACCTTAAATATCTTTTATGTCAATTCACAATGTTCTCTCAACTTCTCTCTAAGGAAATTACAGAATACCTAGTCACTATTCTTCTACCATATCATCACATACTATTCATTTCTTTTTCTGGTATTCTTCTCAAAGTAATCAAAAGTTTATATCCTAGTTCTATTTCTTTGAGCCTTGTGTCATACTGCTCCCTTTCTTTGCTGCCAGTGAAGTCAACATAGACTATCCTTAACAAAACAAAAGATCCTTCTCTGTGCTTCACAGGTTCTCCATTACAAAATGGTGAAATAATGCCTAACAATGGTCTCTATCAAAAGACAAACAGAAAAAAGATATGCCTAAATCCATAACGGCGTAAGTGTCTATGCTAAATCATCATAAATAATTGAGTCACCAAAAACTGACTGCTCAAAGGCAAAAGACAGAATAATAATTTAAAGATATATTTTCAGGCTGGGTACAGTGGCTCAGCCCTGTAATCTCAGCACTTTGAGAGGCCGAGGTGCATGGATCATGAGGTCAGGAGATCGAGACCATCCTGGCTAATATGGTGAAACCCCGTCTCTACTAAAAAGACAAAAAAATTAGCCGGGCATGGTGACACACGCCTGTAGTCCCAGCTACTCGGGAGGCTGAGGCAGGAGAATCGCTTGAACCCAGGAGGAGGAGGCTGCAGTGAGCCGAGATGGTGTTACTGCACTCCAGGTTGGGTGACAGAGCAAGGCTCCATCTCAAAAACAAACAAACAAACAAAAAAGGTAAATTTTCATAAATGTATTTGAAATTGGGAAAAGCACTTTATGCCCATTCCTTTATCTTGTACCTCAAAGCAGAGCCCCACAAATGAAATCAGTAACTCAACATACCTCCTCTTCTCCCTGGCTTCCACAGACGAATCTGTTCCAGTAATGGAGAGTACAGGAGTAGCTGTAACCCCATTGGCAGTACTAGGCAGAGGGCGATTGGTGATCACACAGAGTGGGGTGCTAGAAGAGACATTGTCTGCTGTTTTCTCTGCTGTCGAGTCAGCCTGGGATTTGTGAGGAGTCCTGAAATAAAAACAGATACAAGCAGAAAGGAAATGGTTAGGCATGCTATACAACAAAGCACTGGCACAGAGACAGAAGGATTAAAGAGCGGTTCATCTAGGAAATCTTGCTCTGATGTTGTTTGTTGGATTTTTAATTTTGAGCTCTTACCGTTTGTAATAGTATAATTACACGTTTAGTCTGACATCCTTTGCCTGAGGAGTTACATTTTATGAGACTTGTATGTGTATGTGTGTGCCTGAGATTTCGTTTTAACAAAAATCATTAGCTATGGCACAAAGGCAAGACAGTGACATATGCAAGAGTGTTTTAAATGACTCCCCAGTAACATCTGGTCTCCACACATGCACACAGAGACAGGGCCTCTCTACACAAGAAAAAGACATTAAAGTCACTTACGATATTAGTCTCTACCTGTTCCTTAATTCTTGGCAGTGGGAGTCTTTGTGGTAGTCCTCAGCCTAGATTTGATGACCATCTTCTTGGATTATCCAGAGACAACTGATACTACAGCCTCAGTGTGCTTAGTTCTCCCTCACCTAGTTCAGTAACTGTTCTCTCTTTCCATTTAACCAAATGCCTGTCTATATTCATAACTGCAAAAGTGAGAAATTGAAACAAAAACCAAACCAGATTCTATAAGTATCCTTAACTACAGACTTTTCAACAGCAAGCCGTATAATTAAACTCATTTACATGAAAACAAGATCTTTGTTTCTTAACAAAGAGTTGAGAGCAACCATTGGCTCTCCACCCAAAAAGCTATCATTTGTGATGTCACAGCTGTTGCTGGGGTAACAGAGGTCCACAACTGATACAGAGATGGAGAAAACAATGAAAAGCACAAATATTAAAAATCTATTTTTTTCACCCACTCACAATTATTAGCAGAAATGTTCACAGGTAGCTCTAAGCTTACTTCCAAATAATCACATTACAAGCTTGAAAAAATAATGAAAATATAAAAATATAAATATGGTACCTAGATAAAACATAAAAGCAGAATATTTTAAGATAGAAGTAATATCTAAAAAACACATGCTAATTCTTCAGAAGCAATTAATGACTACAAAAAAAGGTGAAATTTTATAGTCATTTTTAAATAAAAAAAGAAAAGGGAAAAATTCCTCAGACTTACAAGATAAGAATCTATAGGAAGTACTAATAAAATTAGCTAGACACACAGCTATAAAAAATTACACTTAACCAAACCTTACTTGAAGTTCTTTTTAGGTTAATAACATGTTTTGGTCTCACTGTAATTTCTTGTGCTGTTGAAATGCCAAGGATTTTATTTTATTAAATTACATAATAGGACTTTTACTATTATTTTGAAATGCAGTGTAATTTTACAAGTAGATTGTTAGAATAAGAACAGCCCTAGAGCAGAGATCAGAGGATATGCAATGGGGTAGAATAAATATAGGCTTTGGAAACACAACATTTGCTTAAATGTAGACTCCCTGATCTCTTCTTCATTGATAAAATAGAGATAGTGGCACCTTAAAATACAGGGTTCTTCTAATGATTAAATAAAATAATGTCTGCAGGACACCTAAAATAGTACCCAGAATAAAATATAAACTCAGCAGAAACAAACAGTGACAAAATAGATAAGAGCTTTGAAATGTACAAATCTAGGTTCAAATCCCACCTCAGTTCCTCACTGGCTGTGTGACCTTGGGCAGATGATTAACCTTTCGGTCCGAGTTTCCTCATCTATAAAATAATACTTTATATAATAGTTGGCTCATTATAAGAGAATAGATGATATATGTATGCATGAGACAGCTAGTTGTCTAACCCATATCCATTGTCCCTTTCTTCTTTATGAACTGAATCCCTATATTATTGACGGCAGCAATATACCTAGTTAAAGTACACACTTCTCAAAGTCTCCTGGCCACTAGAGGTACCCAATAAGACATATGCAGACAACTAGTACTTCTGGGAAAACTCTCGGTTCAGAGGCATTCTTTCTTTGTCTGCTTCCTTCTTTCCTCCTCCTTCTTCCCTAGAGTACAGCCATGATAGATACAGCAGTTATTCTGGACCATGAAGCCACCCATGGAAATGGCAGCCATGACGCAAGAACTGTGGAGGAGAACCTGGATCCTTTAATGACTGTGGAGCTACTGAGCCAGCTCTGCATATTTCTGGACTTTCTTAAGTGCAAGAAAAAAAACTTTATCTTATTTAAGCCACTACTATTTAGATTTATTGTTACATGTAAGCAAACTAAATCCCAATATAATACCTAACCAAATGCCTGTCACATAATGGGGTCCAAAAAATTGCAGTTGTAATTATTTTCTCTCAGTTGCAGCTCTTCATAGTTATAGTAATAGCAATATAGTATTATTATATAATATGTAATATTATATATGTAAAATATAGTAATATGGCCAGGCACAGTGGCTCATGCCTGTAATCTTAGCACTTTGGGAGGCCAAGGAGGGCGGATCATGAGGTCAGGAGATCAAGATCATCCTCATTCTGGCTAACATGGTGAAACTAAAAATACAAAAAATTAGCCGGGTGTGTTGGCATGCACCTGTAGTCCCAGCTACTCGGGAGGCTGAGGCAGGAGAATAGCTCAAGCGTGGGAGGTGAAGGTTGCAGTGAACTAAAATTGCACCACTACACTCCAGCTTGAGTGATAGAGTGAGACTCCATCTCAAAAAAAAAAAAAAAAATTATATATATATATATATATAGTAATATAATATAGTAATAATAACCTCTCTATGTTTGTTTCTTCATCTATGGTGATAATAGTTAACATGTCTATACAAATGGATTATTATAAGGACCTAATAAATTTACCCATAATTACACAGTATTATTATTAATAATCCATCATAAACCCTTACCTCCTGGCTGAATTAATGATCACCACTTATTTTAGGGAAAGAAATCTAGTAAACTGACAAATATCAATCAAGCACCATCATTGGCGTTCCTGCAACAACACCATCATTAAGATTTTTTTCATTTTCTTTGTCAGTTGTAGACACAGACCCAAAAAAAGAGACCCTTTGCCACCACACATAAAGGATTAAAAGCCACAGTTAAAGTTACAGCTAAAGTCCTAATGTACTTTCACAATAACACTCTACCATGCTATCCCTTAGATGAACTAGAAACCAAGAAGATACTGCCCCCAGAACACAGTTTAGACAAACACAAATCTGTCCCTTCTCACAATGTTTCCAGCAAAATACTCTCGTTGGCTGGGAGTTTTCAGAAGGCTATCGTAGGCTTTTGGAAAATGAGTTAGCGTTCTTTCTGATTTGGGTTTGCATGCCATTTAAAAGACTAAATACAAGAGATTCCTATTATAATTACTGGAAAATTAATAGAAGTAAAATACGAAAATATTTTCAATATTTAATTTAGCACAATAGTATGACCCTTAAATTGTAATCACAACTGGTAAGGTTGTTGAGAGATGAAATCAGTCATATTAAGCTGATGTCCAAACACCAAGTACAATTATACATACCCTTTGATTATTCAATATGCAACTGTTGACTGGTTAATACAAGTCAAAGCAAAAGCATCTTCATTAAATTCAGACATTTTCTCAGGAATTCTAACCTGCTTTTAGAGTGACAAAGTCTCTTTGGTTCAAATTTCATATCTGTTTTCAGAGCCACTAACTTTGATGAATGCAACTCAAATGGCTCCAAGAAGCCTTACCTGCCATGATGTACAGATGCAGTAGTGTTTGCACTGATTGGTGCAGGGCAAGAAGAGGCAGGTTGCCACTGGCTGCCCCGAGAGGTAGATGAACCAATGGTAATGGGTGAGGTAGCAGGAGATGAATTGCGATTGGCTGAAATGTAGGGACTTGTGGGGTCACTACTTCTACCAAATGAAGCACTGCAAAACAGCACACAGTCACTTTCTTCAGGACATGCTGCTCACCCACCATTTCCCAGCACCACCTTCCCACCCAGATTGTGCACTTGAAATGAATATAGACCAAAGAAAGGGTATGACAACTGGGAAGTGAAGTGATCAACTCCAGTTAGAGCTGAGTCACTGGCAGCAAGCAGGCAATCATCCAAAAGAATGAAGGAATCATCACTCTTTGAAGGATGGTCTTTTTGGTCAGTCATCCAAAAGAGTGAAGGAACGTGGAGGAAGAGAGATGATACTGAATGAAGGAAAGTAGAATATATGATAAGAGAAGAGGCTAAGAAAGGGAATAATAGGAAATAGGATAATTTTATTAGAAAAAAATAATTCCCAACAAACCCAACGCAAATAATCATGCAACCCCAAATGTCTACCTGATACAGAATTAGCACTGCAAAAGCAAAAGTAAGACCAGAGAATTTGGAGAGGTTGTGGAGCAGAGATTTAAAATTTAAAAGTGGAAAAGGGTAAAGAAGCTCTGTGAAAAAAAAGTGACTTTGAGAACTGCAGTTATTCAGCCTAAAGCAAAATTGCCTCTGGGAGGATTTAAAGTTTTAAGTCTAGAAAGTAATACTGTATGAGCAATAAAGGGCAACTTTCATTTGTTTCAATTGAAGACAGGTAAGAACTATCTCAATTGCAGGAAAAAATTATTTGGGTTCAAATTTCAAAAATACTTCTTGACTATAATAGAAATGAGACACTTGAGGAGATAACCAAAAAAAAAGCTATAAAGCCTTCCTTGGAAAAGAGGTATTTTAATACGGGCTATATGAATGGAATTTCTGCCTATACACAAGAGATGAACTAGAAAATGGAATGTATATGAAGGTTTGGCATAGCTGGGAAATGACAAATTTCTCCTTACACTCGCTTTTTAAAATGGTGATGGCATAAGATTCTTTCCTTTTAAAAATCATAAGATAGGCTTTTATAAAATCAAAAAATGCTTTAGGGTTACAGGAGAAGGGCTTTGGAAATTCAAGATATGGAGCAAGTTGTACATCTTTTCCTCGAAAAGTGCTCACATTATTAAGCATGCTTTTGATCCTAAATAGAGGCAGCCTGTCCCTTCACTGTTCACCATAACTTTGCCAAACTACATCTATCAAACCAAATACCTCTCAACCCATTTGCTGATTATTTGGATCACAAAAATCAACAACCTCACCACAGAATAACTCCATGCCTGGAAATTAAATGGCAGCTTTCTCCCTTCCCTTGATCTAGAACATTATTTTCTCAGAAAAGTTTTCTTGATCTTGGATTCAACTATAAGGAATAATAATGCATCCAGGAAGACCAAGGCCTTAGCCATTAAGACAAATAGGTGATAGCCTCATAGAGCAAGAAACACCTCTTTTGTGTAATAAAGCATCAGTGAGTCCATCAAACTTTCATACTTCCAAAGTTGAGCCCTTTCTTATAGAATGTATCTACAGAACTGAAGAACATTAAAAGGCAACAATGACTGTTTTATAGCTATTTCCCACGTTTCAACAATAACTAGTTGACAAGTTTTTCTGTCAAGTGGAAATAAGTGTTGATTCCAAAGAGTTAATGTGCTCATCTACTCTATGGTCAGGGTCTGTTTCTAAGGTGGCCAACCAATCATCTAAAAAAACCCAGTGATGAAGGCTATGGTGTGAGGAGACAGTGGGAGGGGTTAAGTGGAAGTGAGGAAAGAATTCAAAGTAAGCAATAAAAAACAGATTCTTCCACATTAGCAGCAAAGTTCAAATTAAAATATTAAGTATTTTTGTAGCTTAATGGCTCTGGCAAAGGTGCTTGGTTTGCTGGCTAGTATGTGGCAAAGAAAATAATTGCAGAAAGGGAATACAGATGAGGAAAGAAGGAAACCCATGTACCTTCTCTGCACCAAACTTGCGAGTTTCACATCTTGATGGATCTGAGGGCCATTAAAGTCATAAGAAAAAAAACAACTCAAGTCCCTAAATTAACAGGCTTCAGTATGAAACTTCTTTAATGCAATAGAAAACTGTCCCCATTTCCCACCCTTCCCCACTTTATAGTATCCCTCCCTTTCTCCCCCCCAAAATAGCACATGGGATGAGAACTACTCTGTTTCAGAATAAGGAGAACCAGCTACTGGACAAGGATAACTTAAATTCAGTCTTGCCCAGACATTACTGAAAGCCACTTCTGACTGAAAATTTTAATAGAATGGAGAGGATGAAGTATGAAGCCAGTAGTGAGAATCTGAAATTAGCTTACTTTAATTCAATTATTAAGAAAATAAATTAATTTTAATTTTAAATTATTCAAGATGTTAATTCTAAGAAACCTGAAAGTAATTCATTTTGATTCATTTCTGTGATGTTAATTGGACATAAAAAGGCATGCAATCATTACCCATATTCCCACGGCTAGAGTGAAAGGAACATCTCCCACCCCCTTTGAGCCTGGTACCTTTTCAAGTAGGTTGATACATAGGTGGAGGGGGCAATTGTCTGTGGGGTTTCATTTCCCTTTGCTTCATCCCTCCATAGCTGCCGGGTATAGGAGCCACTCCTCACTAGATTAACAGCTGATTCTCTGTAGAAGCATGAAAGGAAAACAAAACACTGATTCCTACCACCAGTTTTTGTCCATGATACAATGCAAACAGAGAGAGAAGAGCCAAACAGGCAAACTATAACATGGCTAATAGACACATTCTTCAGGTGATTCTGTTTTATATACCTGTTTTCTGTACAGAAGAGAAGTATTACTGCCTGCTTTCTTTTATCAACTTTGAATCAATTAATTTCAACAGGTACCAAATTCCTCATGTCAAAGGTCTCCAACTCT
Source organism: Piliocolobus tephrosceles (assembly GCF_002776525.5). Taxonomy (NCBI): domain Eukaryota; kingdom Metazoa; phylum Chordata; class Mammalia; order Primates; family Cercopithecidae; genus Piliocolobus; species Piliocolobus tephrosceles. Next base: position 59,190,280 of record NC_045434.1, on the reverse strand, counting down.
TTTGTAATAAGAAGTCACTTTTGATCCTCACTTAAAAACTGCTTTACGGCTGGGCATAGTGACTCACATCTATAATTCCAGCACTTTGGGAAGCCAAGGCAGGCAGATCACCTGAGGTCAGGAGTTCAAGACCAGCCTGGCCAACATGGCAAAACCCCATCTCTACTAAAAATACAAAAAAATTAGCCGGGCATGGTGGCACATGCCTGTACTTGAGAGGCTGAGGCACAAGAATTGCTTGAACCCAGGAGGCAGAGGCTACAATCAGCCTGGGCGTGATCGTGCCACTGCACTCCAGCCTGGGCGACAGAGTGAGATTCTGTCTCAAAAAAAAGAAAGAAAGAAAAAAGTGTGTTGCAATCAGTCTTAGTAGTAGGTGGCTTTTAAGTTAAGCAGAGAAGGAAATGATGGGGGAAGATGAAGAAGTTACTGAGAAAAAAAGGTTATTACAGAAGGGGAAGGGGAAGGAAGACTTGCTGGAAGCCTCTTTAGCATTATAAATGAAAAGGTATCCAGGAAAATGTACTAGGATTTTTGATCCACAATTGATAACTCAGGGTCTTTGTTGCAAAACCTATGGGTTTCCATGCTTCACAAGATTCTCTAGCACAATCCTTTTCAAACTTTAATATGTATTAATATTTGAATCACCTAGGGAATTTCATTAGAATACAGATTCTAATTCAGTAGATCTGGAGTAGGGCCTGAGATTCTGGAGTCCTAACATGAACCCAGGGCAGGAGCAGTGGCTCACACCTACAATCCCAGTGCTTTGGAGGGCAAGTCAGGAGGACCACTCGAGGCCTGGAGTTTGAGACCACCCTGGGAAACATAGCAAAACCCTGCTTCTATTAAAAAAATTTTTTTTTTAATAAAAATAAAATGTACCCAGGTGATACCAATGCTGCTAAGGTTTGAGATCACATTTTGCCCCGAGATGCAGCAATACTTCAAAATCCCTATATTTAACTAATTAGGAAGACTTTAATTTTACCTTCTGACAAATTAGAAGTTGGTCAATTTAATTAAATAACATTATTTTAGTGTTCACTATGTGTTAGGCACTGTGCTAGGAACTAGGGGTCCTTGAGAAACCAGACAGACACAGACCCTACCTTTACAGAGCCTGCTGGTGGGCTAAAACTAATGCATGTGTGGAAAAATCAGGGAAGACTTCCTAAAGAAGGTAATGTCTAAGCTGGAGTTAGAATGTGAAGAATAAAGAACTAGCAAAGCAAGGATATAAGAGTTGAGAGGTGGCCGGGCGCGGTGGCTCAAGCCTGTAATCCCAGCACTTTGGGAGGCCGAGACGGGTGGATCACGAGGTCAGGAGATCGAGACCATCCTGGCTAACACGGTGAAATCCCGTCTCTACTAAAAAATACAAAAAACTAGCCGGGCGACATGGCGAGCGCCTGTAGTCCCAGCTACTCGGGAGGCTGAGGCAGGAGAATGGTGTGAACCTGGGAGGCGGAGCTTGCGGTGAGCTGAGATCCGGCCACTGCACTCCAGCCTGGGTGATAGCGAGACTCCGTCTCAAAAAAAAAAAGAGTTGAGAGGTGTTCTAAGCAGAAGGAACAAACAATTCATAATGTGGTGAGGAAATCTGAGGGAAAAATGCAGAAGAGTAATGCCCAGGAGATGACTATGTCCAGCAGACCTAAGAGGATGAGGACCATCTTTTGGCTGGTTTTAGGATTACCTGTTCTCCTTTTCTTCAATATCACTTGTGCTGTTGAGCTTCCGGGGTGCTAGTGAACTAATATAGCTTTTGTTTTCTCTCTCCTGTAAAATAAAAATAAGTAAAGCACAAGAAAGGTACAATACTGGCACAGTGTAAAACATTTTGAGTAAAAAAGCAGAACTTAATATACCTATATAATCTTATTTCTGGATCCAACACTAATTCTATTTTGAGCGGTATTTATAAAAGGTTAGCTTTCAAAAGCTTACTCCTAACTTTCTTCCATTAAAAAACAGTATGAAGGGAAATAATTCTCATGGGAAAGTCAGGATGAGCAAATAAAGAAAACAGCAGCATAAATTTTACAAAGCAGCACCTCTGCCAAGAGAGGAGGAGAGCCTTTGAAAAGCCACAAACAGAAAGCTCCACTCTAATATTCTTGATGAAATAAGATTTATGTAGTCCCCAATAGTCCCCAGTACATCTTCTCCTTGAAATACAGCTTCCTTAGGAATATGTACAATAGTATGCTGCAGAGTTAATCCAACCAATATGCCTCATCTCTTTTGAGTAGTCTCCAGAGATATAAAGCAAGAGGACTGTGATTAAAAAGAAGATGTGACCCCAGAGGAAAGCACTAAGAGAGTCCTATAAAATCTGGAACTAAAGAGTGAAGAAAATAAAAATTTACTAATCTTGAATGAATATACAAACTATTTGTGAAGTTAGCCTAACCATATTAATGAATGAATGACAAGTTAAAAATTATTTTTCCAAGTACTAATTTTCCTGAGCTTAATTTGGATTCAAAGCCCAGAGAACCTCTTAGGCCGTACTGAATTTCTTTTTTTTTTTTTTTTTTTGCAGGGTAGGAGGCTTTATTTCACTGTGGAGGGAAAGCAGCCTAGACAGCGTGGGGCAGGCAAGGCAGCAGGGCTGCCCCCAAGCCTGTTGAGGAGAAGTTGAGGCCGGCCCCAGCAGAGACCTAGCCCAGCGGGAGAAGGGGAGTTGGCGGGAAACTGGGTCTGAAGGAATGAGGGCCCCCTTGCTCTGAGCATTCCTCCTAGAGGGCCTCAGTCCCTCCTACTGGCTGGGCTGCACAACCCCCAATCCTTGCTGCCTCCAACTCGGAGGAGGCGGCTGGACCAGGGAGGGCAGTGGACAGGGAGCCTGGGGGAGTTAGGGAGCGCAGGGCAGGGTCCATGGTGTGCAGAGGGGGTGGTGGCCACCTGGGCGGTCAGTTCGTGGCAGGAATTACCACAGAAAGTGCCACATCCCCCAAGGCAACAGCAGTTGCCCCAAATAGCCACTTCCATGGGCTGGACCAGGCACTCTTGCTGGGGCACGGCTGGGGTTGCCCAGCATTTTCTGGTACAGAGCGGTCTCCATGCTCCGCTGTGCCCCATGCTTCTTCACCAGCTTCGAGAGCTCTGCGTGGATAGTCTTGTTGGAAGGTTCCAGCTTCAGGACCGCCCTCAGGACAGGGATGGCCTCACTGTACTCACCCTGCTGGGGCAGTATCTTGCCCTTGTGGAAGACAGCCTTGATGTTGTCCAGATGGTGCTCCAACAAGGTTGCAGGAGCGCGGGGCTGCGCAGTAGTGGTTGAGCCTCACCTGTGAGGCCACCAGGTTGTTCAGACACCTCACCCTCAACTGCAGGAGCTGCTCCTCCTCCTCGAACATCATGTCCACTTTGGCACTGGAGTGATGGTCTTGATGGCAAAGTCATAGGAGTTGGTGGCCAGGACAAAGTCCGCCCACTGGTAGTGGGCACTGCCGCACTCCCACTTCTGGTTGGCCAAGGCCACGCACTCCTGCCCTATGAGCATCTCCAGGTCAGGCCAGTCCACGGCCATCTTTGGGGTCACCTCCAGGCACAGGGCCGCGTGCGGGGGATATATGGGCTCCTATCCTGGGGGCTGTAGCAGTACATGCAGTCAGCAGTGACCATGGCTGTCTCCCCCACGTCCATGAGTTAGACACTGAGATCCAGGGCCTGGATGACCCTACAGACGCTCAGGGTGAACACCAGCTCCGGCTCCTCCTGCACCCACATGCCATTCTCTCGTGATGTCTGCAAATGCATGGTGACCAACTGGCCCTTGACTGGGCGGCTCAAACCCGGCGGCCCTGGGATAAGCATCTTCTTCCTCAACAGCTGGTTATGTCTGACCACTCTTCTGGGGCCGGGGATGGGGCAGGCTCAGGCTCCATGGCAGTGAGGAACTCTCGAGCCAAGGTCCCAGGCTGTTCAGTCTCTTCCACCAGGGGCTGTCCCATGTCCTCCAGCAGTGGCAGTTCTCTAAGGTCATCTTCCTCCTCCTCTTCCTCCTTGCCCTCTGCATTCTCAACCCCATCCAGCACCTCGAAGTCCTCGAGCAGTGGGACCCTGGGGGGGCAGAGGGCTCAGAGGGTTCAGCACACGATGCCATGCTGCTGAGGGGATAGGAATTGGCCTTCTGGCTCCAGGACCCCTGCCTGGGGTCCTGTGCCCCCCTCCGCCATATTGGAATTTTATGTTTCTGATCCATTTTTTGCTTTAGGTAAGGGGGCAAGGAAGACTGAACGAACCAAAAGGAAAAGCTATTTTTAAAGTTTTTTTTTTTTTTTTTTTTTGCCAAGTAAATAATAGCAAGCAAATAGCTACTTGATTAAACTATCAGTGTGCCTGTCTCCGTTTAAAGGCTTTGCATTTCCAAAATCAACTTAAGGACTAGAAAATATTTTCATTTGTTCCTAAGATTGAATTTTCATGGAAAAAAAAACTGCATTGGAATTCCGCCATACCCTCCCAAACTGCACCTTATCTTTGTTGTCTAGTAGAGCAGAAATCCGAGGGCTTGAAGAGGAACGGTAGATGGAAGAGCCTCGGTCCCTTAGAGGTTCCCTGGAATTGGCCACCTCACTCAGCATGTTGTGGCTGCCAGTTTTTCTCAGTCCCAATCTCCATGACGAAGGAGATTCATCTTTGGGCTCTTCTGGCTTGTTAAAAAGGCCAGAAGAGAACTACGAGAGAAGCAAAAGAAACGAAAAATAAAGGCTCTGATGATTCTTTTTCAGCCTATTTGCCTTTTCCACACTTAACTAAGTTCAGCGAGGCAACATAAGGTAGCTAAGAACAAATACAGGACAGTCTTTCTGCCAATGTTCCCTCCCTCACCCGGCAAACACTAATAACCTCTCTAGGCTCTTTCTTCCTAAGTCAAAAATAGCCTCAGATTCTTTACACAGTGCTCCTACCTGACAGAGTTGTTATGAGAAATTAAACACCATTTGCTATCCTTGTGCAATTAATACTGACCTGGAACACCAGGAGATTGTATTTGAGTAATGTATCTTCTTCTAACTCACTGTGGAACTGAAAATAAGATACTTTACTTCTCTAGGTCTCAACATGCTCACCTGTAAAATGACGATAATGAGCTTAATCCCTCCTTGTAATACGTGGAGACTGGAAAAAATGAGACCAGCTAATTTATCTTCTATTTTTATTTTAATTTGAAGTAGGGTCTCACTCTGTCGCCCAGGCTGGAGTGCAGTGGCCTAATCAGAACTCACTGCAGCCTTGACCACCTGGGCTCAAGCGATCCTCCCACCTCAGCCCACCAAGTAGCTGGGACTACCAGCATATACCACCATGCCCAGTTAATTTTCTCTAAATTTTAGTAGAGACAAGGTCTCCCTATGTTGCCCAGGCTGGTCTCGAAGTCCTAAACTCGAGCAATCCTCACACCTCAGCCTCTCAAAGTGCTGTGATTACAGGCATGAGCCCATGTCCAGCCAGGAACAAGCTAATTTATAAATACATTTTAAGGTACTATGATAAAGTGATTTAAGTTAACATTGATAAAAATTCTAGAAGCCACTCCACTTAAATTCTGCTAATTTCAAGGAAATTTATTTGATCTAGAGCAGCAGTTTAGCGAGCTTTAGATTTCACTGAGCAGCCCCAAAAAAAAAAAAAAAAAAAAACCCACAAAACTAGAGGTCAAAGGGTTGCTATCTTTTTATCTTTTAAATTTAATTTTGCCAAAAGAAAATAACATTCTGAAAGATGTTTTCTTTTTGAACTCATCATCACCACCATTTCATTAAAAATGAAATGTTAATATCAGAAAAGAAAGCTTTATGGAAAGCTTACATTGTCCTTAATTATCTCATTTTGCCATAAACTAGGGAAACATCATAGATCAGCATTAGGCCAAGGACCAGTTTGGGGTACAACCAGTCTTTGGAACACAAGCCAACAGACCCTTCCTGAGGTCCAAGACCTTTTCAAGAAGACTTAGGCCTTTCTTCCAATATGAGGCTACCTTTACTGCCTGATACAGTGAAAATAAATAAAAATATTAACCACTAATCTCCAACTCACATAAGATTTTCTCTTTTCATCAGTCATCTGAATGTACACATGTATGTACTCCTTCCAGCTTTAGGGGTTCAATAATGTCAGCTTTTTACAAGCTACCCTGATTCTAAGGGGGAAAATGCCTTCCCCAGCATCATTTTAGCAAAGTAGAATAAGTATCTGTGTGTGTGTGTGTGGTGGTGGTGGTGCTGTTGTTGTTGTTGTTGTTTTTGAGACAGGGTCTCACTCTGTTGCCCAGGCTGGAATGCAATGGCACAATCACAGCTCACTACAGCCTTGACCTCCCGGGCTCAAGTGATCCTCCCACCTTAGCCTCCCAGTCCCAAGTTGCTGGGACTACAGGTGTGTGCCACCACGCCTGGCTAATTGTTTTATTGTTTTTAAAGATGGGATTTTCCCATGTTGCCCAAGCTGGTCTCAAACTCCTGGGTTCAAGTGATTTGCCCACCTTGGCCTCCCAAAGTGCTGAGATTAAAGGTGTGAGACACTGTACCTGTCTAATTTAGTATTTTTCTATTGAAAAAAGTAGGAAGTCTAGGCATCCTTAGAAGCAGTGGCAGTATATGAGGTACACCTAAATGACTGAATAATGAGTGAGATAACATTTATTGGAAACCTCTTTAATTATTCACAATGATGCTTCTAGGGATAAATAAGTAGCCAGGCCTTTGTTCTCTCATTTCCACAAGAATACCACAAGCCTATCTTTCCAATTCATGAAGTGCTAAGAAGATCATTAAGTTCATACCTATATAACCACAGAGCTTTTTCAACAGCTTCACTCCAAAGAACTCAAATCAATTCTTAACCTCAAAATGACTTTTATACTTTGTAGAACAGGGTCATCATTCAACTCAGTCTCACTGACTAGAAGCCTACAGATTCTCAGAGGCCTGCACAAAGTTACAGGAGGAGGTGCCTCTGGTATTTCAACAAGTTGTTTCTACGTCTGCCCTCTACTCATCATAAGGTATAAAGACTTTACTCATGAAAGTCTTAAAGGAGAAACATAAAAAGGAGAATAATCATCAAAACAATAAATATTGGATGCTAGATATCTTCTAGCCCAGTCCACACTTTACATGTAGGCATCTTAACTTCAGATACAAAGAAAAGAGGCAAATGACAAAATCTCTTTGGCCTCGGACTACTCTATCTTATGTTATCTTAACACATGGTAGCCAAATTTGTTTGGTAATGACCTTATAGATTTTGGGCGGCAATGTTATGGGTTGAATGTTTGTGTCCTCCCAAAATTCATATATTGAAGCACTAATTCCCAATGTGACTATATTTGGAGATAAGGGTCAGTGAGGAGTGATGAAGGTTAAATGAGGTTAATAGGGTGGGGCCCTAATCCGATAGGGCTGTTTACCTTATAAGAAGAGAAAGAGATACCAGAGCTCCTTCTCTCTGCCATGTTAGGACATAGCGAGAAGGTGGTTATATTCATGTCAGAAAGAGGGCCCTCACCAGGAACTGAATTGGCTGGTACCTTGATCTGAGACTTCCCAGCCTCCAGAACTGTGAGAAATAAATTTCTGTTGTTTAAGCCACCCAGCCTGTGTTTTTTGTTATGGGAGCAGATTATGACAGGCAAAAATGTATTTTTTATTATTTTGCAAGAATGTACCTTTAAGGCCTTTCTAGATGTGTGCTACTGCAGTAGGGTAAAATCTAATTCCTAAATTAAGTAAAAAGTACTCACCCTCCTAGCAGAAGAAGCAGAGAAGGTATTCTGAGCTGGTGCTGGTATCTGCTCCGTGATGCTACTCTTGCTTTCAGAGTTGGAATGGTTGACAAAGGTTTCCGGCTTTTTACCTGTTATTTAAGACAAGAGAATTAACAACTACTAGTATAAAAATCTTATCTTTGTGTCTATGTCCTTTTCTGCTAATTGAAAAGATTTGCCCATTATCAAAACAGATTATTAAGGCCTTGTAATGCTTGGATGTAAACTAACATAAGATCTCTTGCAACTGTTGGCAGAAGAAAATAAACTCCACGTTATTCCCATCTTGGTAGGCTCCAACTCTAACTTTCAGATAAAAACTGAAAACTATCTCCACGTTATTATATTATATATAAAATCCATATATAATCTGTCCTTTGGGGATCTCATCCTTTTCTACAGTTGTACCCTTCACTTCTTATGCAGATAATTTCCAATATGGCACTTGGGTCCCTACTACTCTGGGGAGTCCCAGATCAAAGTCCAGATCTTAGGCACACCACTTGCCAGTTGTGAAACCTAACTCACCTAACCTCCTACAGTGTCAATTTTCCATTCTAAAAAGTAGTGATAATAATATATACCTCAGAGTGTGGCTGTGAGGATTAAAGAAAAATGTTTAAGTGTAGTGCAAAGTAAAAAGCACTCTACAAATGTAAAGTTTTATTGTAATTCCCTGAACTAGATACAATGTTTGTTACTAATGAATACCATCGACTACACTTATATCTCTCATGTGACATGTATTTTATTCATGTATACACCTTTCTATTCCCTGACTAGATATATTCAACAAAAAACATTTAATGAATGTGAATGCCTGTTATGTACCAGGCATTGAGCTGAGACCTGGGAGTTCAACAATGAACCCAGAGTTCCCAGCCAAAATGATGAGTGCTACAGCAGAGTTAAGTAGGCACTGCTAGAGGGACATAAACAGAGAACAATCATGGGGTAGAAGAACAGTGAGGTGGCCCATTTCCTTTCAGCTTCCTATACCAGAAAAACCTAGATCCTATAGTTTTTCAACCTGCTAGATCCTATAGTTTTCTACAGAAATCACTCAATGAGCATTAATGGCCTGAAATGAATTTAGGCTTAAATGGTACAAATGTTCAGGAGCAGGAAAGCTCAGGGCATGTTTGAGGAAATTAAGCAGTCCAACTTGGCCAAAATGTGTCCTTATCTATGTAAAGCATTGGAAAGGTCAGCTGGAGCTAGATTATGAAAGTCCTGAAGGCCAGACTGTGGGGCTTGGGGTTTATTTACTCTGTAGGCAAAGATAGAGTGAGGGAGGTGGTCATAGGTTTAAACAGAGGTGTAGCATAATCAAAAGGGTACTGTGGGTGTTTATGCCAATAGCAATGTGAAGACGGGCTACAGAGAACAAGAGATCTAAGGCAAGGGCACAAATCATAAAGCAGTGACAGTCATTCAGGCAGCTCCCTCCCATTTTTCTCATACCTTAGCAACTAACAGAAGTAATCTAGAATAGAGCAAGTTCAGATATTTGTTTCAAATATTTGAAGCCCAGAACATGTAAGTACTCAATAAATAACAAAATATCAAAAAGATGCACATTTATAAATTCTGATAGGTACTACTATAACATTTCCAGAGCATACTGTGCATGATAAATAATAGAAGTTCAAGTCTCAATGAATAAAAAGTCAACTCCTATACTGTAAACTTAGCTGGTGCCTTTCTTCTCTGTAGAACTGGATGGTTCTCTGACTTCCTTTTGGTGACTGACATTCAGTGAGTCTCAGAGACTAAGACATGAAGAAGGGTAGTATTCTCCCATCATGGAGAGAAATCACATCAGCAACGCCAGACCTCATGAGGAGCTGGTGCCCAGACAACAGAGTAAGTTAAATTATATATATATTATAGGTAGGCCAACCATGGCAGAGTTCAGAGGAAAACACAGACTCAATTGTAAACATAATGTGTGACTCTTTCCCCTCTAGCAGAAACATTTCATCTTATCATGGACTCCAGTTTGGAGGGATAATATGGCAGTGAATGTGGGGCATAGGTACACTATTCTTTTCTCAGTGTTTGCCTGACTATAAATCAAAACTTGTGGATTATTTTCCAGCTTGTTGGTCTGACCATGTTCAACATCTCACTCACTGTTGGGGTTCCTGTCTTGTCAAACAATAAACTTAAGCTCTAGGGCCAGGTGCGGTGGCTTATGCCTGTAATCCTAGCACTTCGGGAGGCCAAGGCAGGCGGATCACTTGAGATCGGCAGTTTGAGACCAGCCTGGCCAACACAGTGAAACCCTGTCTCTACTGAAAATACTAAAATTAGCTATGCATGATGGTGCACACCTGTAGTCCCAGCTACTGGGAGGCTGAGGCATGAGAATCACTTAAGCCTGGGAGGCGGAGGTTGCAGTAATCTGAGATCATACCACTGCACCCCAGCCTGGCAATAGAGCGAGACTCTGTCTCAAAAAAAAAAAAAAAAAAAAAAGAGGAAGCCCTATATGAGGTATATATTATCAATAATAGCCATAAAGGTAAATATGATTTTCTTCCTTCCTTACTCCCCAACTCACGAGAGGGAAAAAAAGATTTTAGGATTCTGTTTAGGAAATCAGGCAAACCTGAGAATTAAATGCAAGTATTCACCAGTTGGTTTGACCCTAAGAGCTTCTGCAAGATCTCATCTTCTCTGCCTCTCAGCATACTGACTTTTGGATTTTGGTTTCTATGCCATCTACCAACCCAGGGTAAGGAGAATTGGATTCCTCACATAAGAATTATTGTTTTCTTTTTAAATTTTTTTGTAGAGACAGGGTCTTGCTATGTTGCCCAAGCTGGTCTAGAACTCTTGGCTTCAAGCAAGCCACCCTGTTTGGCCTCCCAAAGTGCTGAAGCACTGTACCCAGCATGCACCTAAGAATTCTTTGTGCACCTTATCCTATGGCTCCACAGGAATTGGTAGATATAGTCTAACATAGCTCACAGTTTTTATATAAGGGGGTCACTGGCAATTTGATATCTTATCCTTGAAAACTAAACTTCAAGCTCTTTTTGGAGTCCTGTGAGGCCTGGCTAGCTCTCCGACAACGAGTAATCTCCTTACACTATGGAGATAGAGGGTCTTTACTATGAACAACTTTGCATTACCTGCCTCCTTCTCAGTTTCTGACTCAGAAGCTTCATCTTCACCTTCCTCCTCCTCTGAGCTGGAGCTACTAGATTCTTTGTTCTCTTCCTCCATTTCTTGAGACTTAGGTGTCTCCTCCTCATAGAGCATCTTCTCTTTGCTAAATTAAAGATGACAACTTGAGTGTAATTCAGAAGTGATAATCAGGTATAATAAAGGGAACAAGTCTATAAACCTGTATGTGGAAGCAATAACAGAAACACATTCAAATTCTTCTTTACATCTGTGTGTTCTTCCAAACTCTTCATTTTTGCAGACTAAGATTTAGTATTTGACTACAGAGTATGGCTCAAGGAAATCTGGCCTGTTTAACACACAGAAAAAAGGAGAGCTATGAATTTTGATGACGCTGGATAAATAGTCAAAAAAATAATTTAACAAATGTTTACTGAGTACTTATTACATGCCAGGAATAATGCTAGGCACTGGTATAGTCATAAACAAAATAGACATTGTCTCATTGTCTCTGAGTTCATGAAACTTACAGTAAGCAGAGGCAGAAGTTGAGACTAAGAATGCCTAAGCCAGGATTTTAAAATGTTGAAATGCTGCACACAGTCTAAATTAATTCTGAAGTTTAAAACACAGTCAACCTTCCTAAGTGTCTCCCTCACATATCAATGCCACTCTCTTGTTCCACATACTTTCCCACAAGTTTATAGATCATTTGGCTAAATACAAACACAGAATTTCTTCACTTTATAAATTCTGAAGTATGTCACTGACACAGAGCAAAGCTCATCCCACTACTCAAGCCTAAATGTCTTACTTCTTAAAGAACCCACTCTGCATCTTGCTGTTCAGGTCTGACTCAATGAGTTTATTCCGTGTCTCCTTTTCACTTCGAAGCTGGAAACGGAGAAAACAGAGGGAAAAGGGAAAAAGTTGACTATTGGTGAATAATCAGCAGTATTGAGAACCAAAATGGTACTGTCATTCTGAAGAAAATAGGACCAACACCAAAGAGGTAGTGGGGAACCCGAGAAAAAGAGAAACATATCAGTTGGGTCTCCTTAGATGACAGAACTCATCCAAGGTAGAAGAGAAAAGCCATGGTGTTAAGAACTTCAATAAAACTGCTCCTATCAAATATCCAAACCCAATCTTCAAAAAAAGTCTAGATTCTGAAGGATAAAAAGCCAAAAGGAACCTGAAAGAATTCTTTATGATTCATATACTGAAATAAGTTGGCAATATTTCTAAAGAAAACACAGGTACCAAATGGGAAATAAGCCCTTAGAGAAAATGGTCTGCTATTTAGATGCATGCTCTAGACAAAATGTATTTATATCCCTGGAACTCAAAGTTATGCAGAGGGCAAAGATAAGTACCATTCCCACTGGTGTAGAAATATTATTTCATGAATAATACTATTGATGTTCAAAGACCTTACCATGCTAGGTAGAGAATACACAGGAACTCTCTATTTTTGCAACTTCTGTGTGAGTCTAAACTTATTCTAGAAAAAGTTTTTAAAATTACAAGAACCACCTGGTGCGGTGGCTCACACCTGTAATCCCAGCACTTTGTGGGGCTGAGGCTGGTGGATCACAAGGTCAGGAGATCAAGACCATCCTGACTGACACGGTGAAACCCCATTTCTACAAAAAATACAAAAAATTAGCCGGGCATGGTGGCGGGCACCTGTAGTCTCAGCTACTAGGGAGGCTGAGGCAGGAGAATGGCGTGAACCCGGGAGGCGGAGCTTGCAGTGAGCCGAGACTGTGCACTGCACTCCAGCCTGGCCGACAGAGTGAGACTCCGTCTCAAAATAAATAAAATAAAAGTAAAAAATAAAATTACAAGAACGTAACTGTGCAAAATATACAACTTATAATTAGGAAGGCTGTTGCTGCTAAATAACAGCATTGACACTGTATTTGAAAATCCTGGTTTCAGTGATCCTGACTGCTCAACAAAGAGAACAAAACAAACTTTAAGTTGTGTTTGTCTGAGCTTTATGTATGTGACTTTTCCACTGAGCCTTAAAATAACCAGAATCTTCACTTTACCATACCAGACATAATGCTGAACACAACAGAGGTTAGGTATGGTTGATCTGTCCCATCATTGTGTAGTTCTTTGATTCAGAACTGCTGTTTTCCACATTTGTCCTAAACTTTAGTTTACATTACCTGGGTGACAGCATGTGCAAAAGAAAAAACAAAAACAAAAAACGTCATTGTTTTTTTGCCCCTAATGTCCCACCCTAATGTCATTGATCTTTATTCTCCCCACTCAAATTAATGATCTGCTTTACGAGTAAAAAAATATGGCTTATTCACTCTTCATCTGTGTATTGGGTGGGTTTTCCATCCTGCAGTCTGAACACAAATACCATACTTATGTAGTTCTCCTGTATAGCACTAATTAAGCCAAAGGCATGCATGACCAAACAATAAAAGATTCAAAATGAGGAGCAGAGAAAGGAGGACTGAATTCTGGATGTTTCATAAAACTGGAGTAAGTATGAATCACTGACCAAATACTCTCTATATGACAGTTTTAGTATTGTGTGTATTTCCTTATTTTTTAAGAAATAAATATATTCTTCTCTGTAATCAATGTGTTTAAATAAAGATAGTCTTTTAGTCAATAAGAAAGAGAAAAGCTATGAGGTGTCCTCCACTCTGGTACTTTCCATTTGGAAAAACATATGATTTGAACATATCACATTCATTTTCTAGAAATCAAGGGTATTAGTTTTTTGCGGCTGTTTTTAACTTTTAGCTCCTTGAAGGCTATCTTATAATGAGCAAAAATCCTGAACAATAATGGTTTCTGGGATATATTCTTCTAACAGACTGTTTATAGTTCCTGAAGGGAACAATTAACATCTCTGGAATGCAGATATGTCCATTTCAACTCTCAGCAGACATAACTGAAACAAGCAATTGAGATACTCGGTGTGAACTGCAAACTATTAGAAAAGTTTCAAAAGCACCAATCAGAGACTCACCACATTCTGCTTCTTCTGGAGCATCTCCAAATGCTCCACGAGACCCTCATCAGCCACATCAAATGGTGTCTGGCCCTGGCAGAGAAAAGGAGCACTATGACTGATAGAAAACAGAAGCAGCAATCATATGACTTTATTAGGGAACTATTCAATAGTCACTTTTTGCTTTTGACTCCAACAGTAGCTGCTTTTCAAACTAATCTACCATACATTATGATAACACCTTCATCTATCACACAGGACACATAACAAGAAACACCAAATCCTTTAAATACAGAGTTTGTACAACAGTATTGCAGAAATCACACCATTTCTAATCCTTATTGCCACCTGGCAAATAATCAAGTGAAATCCCTACTTGTATCTGTTCTAAAATGGTCTTAATTGCTATGATAAATTCCATAAAGAGCTCTTCAAAACTTCAGAGGGAGGTTCAGGGCACATGTTCAATAAAGACTAAATCACAGGAATCATCTTCCTTTAAGTGAGGGGAGGACTGACAAGAAAGTTACTCCTTTTAGGAAGCATCAGCATAATTAAGAATCCTGACCCATAGTCTGAGAATGAAACCTGGGTTCAGGAGAGATGTGACATAGATAAGAATATCTACTAATTAAAAGGCCATGTCTCTGTACTACCAGAAAATCAGTACACATATGGGCTGAGCACAGTGGCTCACACCTGTAATCCCAACACTTTGGGATTACTCAATATTATTCAATATTCACTTTTTGCCTTTAATTCCAATAGTAACTGCTTCCCTAACTGGTCTACCGTACATTATGATAATGCCTTCATCTATCACAGAGGACACATAACACGAAACACCAAATTCTTTAAACACAGAGTTTGGGATTACAAGTGGCAAAGCTGGGGAATCACTTCAGCCCAGGAGTTTGAGACCAGCTGGGAAACCAGTGAGACCCCATCTCTACAAAAAAAGAAAAAAAAAAATTAAAACAAAATCAGCCGGGCGTGGTGGCTCACGCCTATAATCCCAGCACTTTGGGAGGCCAAGGCAGGTGGATCACCAAGTCAGGAGATCAAGACCATCCTGGCTAACACAGTGAAACCCCATCTCTACTATAAAAAAAAGTACAAAAAATTAGCCGGGCATGGTAGGGTGTGCCTGTAGTCCCAGCTACTCAAGAGGCTGAGGCAGGAGAATGGCGTGAACCCGGGAGGTGGAGCTTGCAGTGAGCCAAGATTGTGCCATTGCATTCCAGCCTGGGCGACAGGGCGAGACTCCGTCTCAAAAATAATAATAATAATAATAATAATAATAATAATAATAAAAGAAAATCAGTAGACATAGGGATAGGAGTTCCAGAGCTTCTAAGTTGTTTGAAGTGAGGCTGAATAACACTATTTTCAGCCAAACTCAAGGATCTTTGTCATTATAACATTTTAATGACTCACATGAATACAGCAACCATAAAATCTTTCATACCTTAGCACAGACAGTAACATTAGGCTCCTCAAAGCTCATTTTTGCCAAGAACAAATATATTTTTTTCCTGTTTTGGAGGCTTGAACATAAATACAATCAGAAGGTCCATGGAGTTTTATTTTAAATAACAAACATAACTCTGTGTTAATAGGGCCAGAGGTAGGGTGGTAGAGGGTAACATTATAGCTACCAGTGATGTATATTTCACCAGAACAGTCAGACTGCCAGTGAATAGAGATGTTAAGCCTTTTATTCTAGAGACTCAGCCACCAATCTCATTGTTCTTTTAGAGGTTCAAGCTCACTAACCAGTTTGTTTCGAATATCCATGTCACAGAGTGCTTCTGCCAGGATGGAGCAAGCCTCCTTCACTCCCCAGTGTGCAGCAGCATGGAGGGGAGTCCAGCCATCATAATCCTGAACATTGAGTTCATAGCCAGCCTGTATTAAAAGTCTAAAAAGAAAACCCAAAACAAGACATGTATCTCCTCTATATTACAGTTTTCTGACAAATAAACTATTATCTAATTGATATTTCAGATTTTGGCCCTGAACCACAGGGGTCTTATGATTACTTCTGCCCTCTAAGGCACAGTTTGGGTTTCATGGTTACTACTTTGCATACCAATCATAGATGATCTTTATCAATCCTCTCGAAAAAGTCATAAGATATTTCCTAGGCATATCCATGTTATACCATACAAGGGGAGTATATGGAAAGGTATGTACCTAAGATTAACCAAAGCATAATTCAATTAGCCAAATCACATAACTCTGTTAAAGGTACACTTTCCATTTTCCAGTGCAGGGAAGAAGTAACATATAAAATGAAGACTCTAATAGGCTGTGGTCATTCTGTCTATCTGTAATAGTGTCAACAATAAAGTTTAAAAAAATAAAATAAAATGAAGACTTAATTCTCTTCAGGGTATTTTCCCAACTAGCTTTCTGGTTGATTTTTCTAGGACACTATATTTACTGTATACCCACATAACTCCAGTTTTTTGCTAACTATAAAGCTATAATTTAACTTGTATGCATGGAAGAGAAAAGATTTGACTCTTGAAGACCCAAACTACATTGGGGCCCTTATGGGTATCACTCTCAGGCAGAAATGGAGCACCAAAAACACTGCTATACCTACTAGGAACCCTGTATTCGGTGAAATATGAAATACTGGAAGAGTCCAGTTAACAACTGCACATATAATGCCTTTGGCAACTCAAGTATTTGGGAAAGCCTGCCAACATTAAGTACCAAGAGCTACATGAAGCATGTATGGATATAAGGAAAAACGGAACAGACAGAGTAGTAGAGTCCAAATCCCTCATATAATTTTGGCTATCCTGTGCCAGGTGGACACTGCATATTCAAGATCTATATAATTAATCTAATGACACCAAATAAATTATATAAGTCAAAAAGGAACAAATGGTCACAAGTATTACAGGACACAAGAAGAGGTTGTTGAAGGGATATTAATGACAAATCATAGAACCGGAAGAAGTCCTCTCCTAGAACCATGTACCTCAACTGTGTTTCGCATCATACATGTTAGTGAGAAGCTAGAGGAATGGTGGGAGGGAGGGAGACAATCCATGGATGAATACTAGCAAAATGTGAGAAAGACTGTACAATCAGAGAGGAAACCAACAAAAAAGAAAACACATCATAGTGGAAAATCTAAGTCAGCCTCTGCTTCCAAAACCCATTTCATCTTCTCCCAGTGAACCACTCCTGATTGATGTAAATGGACAATACCTGAGGACTTCAGAGTAGCCCTTGGCAGCAGCCACATGAAGGGCTGTAGCCCCTGAGCGAGCTTGCCTCACATCCTCTATTTTCCCACTGTTGAGCCACTGGCGGGCATCCTGCAACAACTGCTGCTCTTCTTCTTTTCTTGACTGCTCTAGATCGACTCCTACAGAAACCAGATACCAGACAGCCAGGATTACTAAAGCTCCACTTAAGTTTGACAGGATATTTTCCTTAGATTAAAGCACATCATAAATATAAATACAAATAACAATTTAGCCATCAAGTTGGGTAATTATCAAATTTAGAAGATCAATGGCATTTGTATACATATTAATGGTCTTACCAGGATTAAATCATGAAGTTAAATATTATGTGATACAGATCCATTAAGAGAATGCACCTAAAATTGTTTTCAACAGAACATAAAGACAAAGGGGACATTATTTTTACATTATAATGTTTGTGCAAAGCTATAAACTTCCAAGTCTTTTTACATGTTACATGACTTTAGTTTCCCGACAATCCTTCAAGGTAAATATAATAGATATTACAATCTTCATTTAACAGATGAGGAAATAAAAATAGAAAGATTAGGAATCTGGCTCAAAGCCACAAAACACATCAGTGACAGAGCTTGCCACTAGAACTCCGATATCCTGGGTCCCTCTGTGTCATTCTTCTTCTGGGTCCCTATCCACTCACTATACCACAGGATTAGTATCCAAAATCTTGGTTTCAGGTATTGATATACTTTAAAAATTGAACTATCTCTAAAGTTCATTTCCATATACAGGTAAATACACTGACTTGAATATATATAATCTAGGGCAGATTAGTAGGTGATCTGCAGTTTAAAAACCTGTCTGCTTTCAAGGGAATGTAGATTTTGTTTTCCTTAAAAACATGAAAAAACTCCAAGAGTTACTCCCTTTAGCCAGTAACTTTCCAATATCTGTGCCAGTGAAAAGGGGTTGGGGGGGGCATACCCCATTATACAAAATAATAAAATGTCTCAAATACAAATATACCCATTCAAAAAGTTTTACACTCATTAGCAGTCTTTGTGCTTGGTCTACTCCCTTTCACCTCTTAAAAGAGAACCTGCCAGGTGTGGTGTCTCACGTCTGTAATCCTGCACTTTGGAAAGCCTAGGTGGGTGGATCGCCTGTGGTCAGTTCGCGACAAGCCTGATCAACATGGTGAAACCCTATCTCTACCAAAAATACAAAAATTAGTTGGGCATAGTGGTGGGCACCTGTAATCCCAGCTACTTGGGAGGTTGAGGCACGAAAATTGCTCGAACTTGGGAGGCGGAGGTTGCTGTGAGCTGAGATTGCACCATTTCACTCCAGCCTGCGAGACAGAGTGAGACTCTGTCTCAAAAAAAAAAAAAAAAAAAGATAACCTGTCAACTACCTAAGTATTATCTGTGTGATTTTGGGAGGCGGATGGGGTGAAGAGATCAGTTTAAAACCAATTTAAAACAGATCAGTACTCCAAACACAAAGAAGTTTCAGCAGTGCTGGAAAGTTAAATATATATATGAATACCCCCTTTCAATAGAGTATACTCCCTCACTGAAGAGTCAGCAATCAAAATAGAAAAAGTAGTTTCTCCAATCAAAACTATTTTTTTAAACTGATTTTTTTTAAAGTTGTTTGTACATTTTAAAGCAAATCTTAGGAGAGAAAACTGAGTGAGACTGGAGATTATGCTAAGCATAAAATTCTTCAATTCAATAGGGCACAAAGCCAGGTGCCATAGCTCATGCCTTTAATCCCAGCACTTTGCGAGCCGAGGCTGGTGGATCACTTGAGGTCAGGTGTTTAAGAACAGCCTGGCCAATATGGTGAAACCCTGTCTCCACCAAAAAATACAAAAACTAGCCAGGCATGGCGGCACACACCTGTAGTCCCAGCTATTCAGGAGGCTGTGGCAGGAGAATCACTTGAACCTGAAAGAGAGGTTGCAATGAGCCAAGATGACACCACTGCACTCCAGCCTGGGCAACAGAGTGAGACCCTGTCTCAAAAAAAAAAAAAAAAAATAGGACACAAAAACTATACATCAAAGGCAGCAAAAGCAAGTAGTTACTGATCTAGAATATCACTATATTAAAGTAGGATCAGCATACTTTCTCCAAAGGGCCAATATTTTCAGGTTTGTGGTTCATCCAATCTATCACTACTACTCAACTCTGCTGTTGTAGCACAAAAGCAGTTTTGGATAATATGTAAACAATGCGCATAGATCCTGACTGTTCTAAAAGTTCAAATTGGGAAAGACCACTGGAGCTAAATCCTCTGGGAGGGACTGCAGATTGTCAGTAAGGTAGTTCAGCAGAAGGACAAAAAAAAAAAAAAAAAAGAAAATTCACTACAAATCTTGTCCACAGAGTTTTGTGATGGAAAAAGAACCCAGGGACTTCCAGGTTGAAGAATTCCATCCTATTCTGTGAAACTGATTCTTCTAAAACTATAAAATAAGAATAAGCATTTTTAGAATATATTATTCTAAGTTAGCTTCCTCACCTTAACAAATTATCATACTAATCCTCATGGTTAGTTATAATAAATATCTTTCCCAGCACCACTTTTAGCTCTCAACAAGGGAAAAGATGCAAAGTCACAAACTGTATTTGGCCAATTATCAAATTTACACTATATCCCAATACCATGCACACACATAGTAAGAAATGTTCACACTCCTCATCAGTCACTCTTAATTGTATAATGGGTATGCAACCTCTGAATGGCAAAAACAAGCAATGATTGGTCATCCTTTTGGCATCTGGCCTACTCTTGTGTACTCACACAAGAGTATTATGAGGATACTTGATGCTGGATTAATGATTAATGCAGTGCAGACAGATCAAATCCTCTCCTGTCATATGACAGTGAAATGCTCTACACAGCAAATGGATTATTTTCTGTAAATGGCAGTGTTTGAGAGTCTTTCCTGGCCCCCTCCAATCCATGAGGTTACCTTGCTTCTTTACTTGCTCCAGAAGAAGATCCTTCATGGCTGGCTCTTCTGCAAGGTCAGAGGGAACTTCACCTTCACTATTGACAATACCTACACTGGCTCCGTGATTAATGAAATACCTGTGTAGACAAGATCCAGGATCAATATTTTATGTCAATCTAATATAAATGTTATTCATGCATCTGGCATTGAATACACAGAGAAGTCTCTATTTTGAGTTTAAAATATGGTCTCAGTTAAGATATTCCATTATTAGTTTCTACGTGCCTTAAACTTCAGTAATTAAGACTGAAGGCTTCCCTATTTCCTGACTACAGCAATACCAACAAACAGGATTTCTTTCACACTCATATTACTAACTCCCATCCTCTCACTCCCAGTGGATGGCAAGAGAATTTCTAAGTAACATAAAAAAGGCATGTAGTCTCAAACTTTCCCAGTGCCACATTGGAGCTTATTAAGTAGTGCTGTGGGTGTGAAAATAAAAGAATAAAGTGTCCATTAAAATTTGCATAAATCTGCCTAAATTATGCCTCCACAAAAGTCTTCTATCAACCAGACATCCACATGAAATCTTCCTCTACCCTAAGACGAAACTAAATTATTCAAGAAGAAATATTAAAATGTTAAGTAACTAAATTCTAAATCCAAATAGAATACTTGATTATGAAGAAGAAAGGTCTGACAATTCAATACCTTACATAGATCCTTTTTGATTTTCAAAGTACTTTCACGTAAAATTATATCATAAGTCTTAGGCAACATTAGGAAGTAGGCAATGTGGGTATTATTACCATGACTTTAACAAAATGAGATTCATACATATTAAGTAATTTTCTCAAAATCACACAGCAGGCAAATGGCAGAGGGTACAGCCCCAGTCTTGACTTTAAATCTAGTTCATCTTTTCTCTAGATCAAGTCACTTTTGGGCCAGTGAGAACCCTAATAATGCTAGAAGCTCTATCATATACTCAAAAGTATTTAAAGGAAAAAGAAAAATAATTCAGATTAGACTTCAATCCATTCAACAATTCAACAAACATTTACTGGTCCCCTAATACATTCAAGAAACCTTTTTTTTTTTTTTGGAGACAGAGTCTTGCTCTGTCGCCCAGGCTGGAGTGCAGTGGTACAATCTCTGCTCACTGCAACCTCCGCCTCTTGGGTTCAAGCAATTCCCCTGCCTCAGCCTCCTGATTAGCTGGGATTACAGGCGCGTGACACCATGCCCGGCTAATTTTTGTATTTTTAGTAGAGACGGGGTTTCACCATGTTGGTCAGGCTGGTCTCCAACTCCTGACCTCGTGATCTGCCTGCCTCGGCCTCCCAAAGTGCTGGGATTACAGGTGTGAGCCACCGCGCCCAGCCATAGGAACCACATTTTAGACACTGTCGAAGATTACAAAAAAAGAGAGAGAGAGATAATATATGGCCACTGGCCACTGCATTCAAAGAACTGGCAGAGGGGGCCAAATGCAGTGGCTCACCCCTATAATCCTTTGGGAGGCTGAGGCGGGCGGATCACTTGAGGCCAGGAGTTTGAGACAAGCCTGACCAACATGGTGAAACCCGTCTCTACTAAAAATATAAAACTTAGCCAGGCATGGTGGCAGATACCTGTAGTCTCAGCTACTCAGGAGGCTGAGGCACAAGAATCGTTTGAACCCAGGTGGCGGAGGTTGCAGTGAGCCAAGATCAGCCTGGGTGACAGAGCAAGACTCTGTCTCGAAAAAAAAAAAAAAAAAAGTTGGTAGAGGGAAAAGAATCAATAGAGATTAAGACCATGTTTTTGCTTTCTCAGTGCCTAGTACCTGGTATAATAGGGCCTCAACAAATGTTTGTTAATTTATAGATCCATTCTACTTGTATAAAGCTCAAAGGCCTTCACAATTCACCTGACTTTTAACCATCTCCTTCTTTCCCTTACAGTCTCAGAAGAAGACAGACCTTATTCAATTCCAAAACTAACTCCCTCTATTTGTATTCTTAATTCTATCAAGTCCTAGTATTCCATTCATAAATTATCCTTCATTTCCACATATTCAATAGCTCCTCTCTTCTGATTCCTCTCCCTTAGGCCAAAGGAATATTCAGCTACACCTCCCCAACCCTGAAATATCAAAATGCAAATAATACACATAGTAAGCACTCAAAAAATGTTTCCTGGATTGAAGTGTACCCTATACTCTATAATTAAACTAAACCACTTACTGTTCCCAAACACATCAACTCTCACCCAGCTCTCTTTCACAGCTTGTTTCTTCCAACTAGGTGGAACTCTCTCCCTTCTCTTTTCCCTTCTAGAAAGCTTTCACTTCTTTCAAAGTTCATTTAAAATGCTTTTGCCTTCATGAAAGCTTTGCCTGTTCTCACAAACTGAATTCCCTCTTTCCTTCCTTTAACCCCATCCTCCTTCTTTTCCTCCCCAACAAACACTAATTCTAGACCTCGGTCATGACTTACACTGTACCTCGATGCAACCATTCCATCAGACTGAAGGCTACTTGAATGCAATGTGAAAGGAAAATAAAAACTTGGGACCCTAATTTCACTAAGCCAAAAGAAAAAAAAACTAAGCTGAAAGTTGAGTCATGCAAGAAGCTGCCTTACCTTTTGTTCCTAAGCAGATAGCTATAGATAAAAAGTTAAATATCTCTACAGGTTCTATGTTTACCTCTATGTTCATCTTATCTTACGGAAAGTGAGATTTACTGAGCGTGAGATGAACATTTAATTGACTATTTCCCTACCCGCTCCTTTCTTTGTGAATTCAGGAATGTGACCATGCCCTCCCCTTTTCCCCTCCAGGCTGCTTTTCCCTTTTAAGTACTGAAGTTCTCAACTTGATCTTTGGGGAAAGGCACAGATCTGTCTCCTGTGTGCATGTCTTTAACCTTGGTAAAATAAACTTCTAAATTGATTGAAACCTGTCTCAGATACTTTTTGGTTCATAGCAACAACTAGGTCTTCCTCACTATTATCATTGCCATGGCATCTGACACTTGCTTTTTTCTCTTGGCATTCCATAAATATTGCTTGAACTACATGAAATATGTAACCACTCTACTCTGACGTCTATTCCATCCCTACTGGATCAGGCATAATGTCACTTGGGTATACAGGACCCTGCTTTTCCCATGTTCTACAATCAAGAAGATGAATTTTTAGAAAGTAATTTGGCTCTCTGTTTTTCTATTTTCTCCAGTTTTAGGGGAAAAAAAAAAGTTAAAAACCTCTTTAGTTTTACCTTTACCTGGACAAGAATAAATATCAACCTATGAAGTAATTTCTACTTTATCTCTGAGAATCCTTACAGTTGCCCAAAGGCTCATAGCTCAATAAATATGCCCCTTGAAAATAAAGCCTTCTTGTCCTTCCTAACTCAACGCCAATACAAGGTCTTTATGCTACTATTCTAAGTGAGGAAGAAAGAAAATGAAATATGTTCAAAAACTGAGAATAAATTAGCATCTCAATAAACTATAAAGCCAAATGCTGTACGTTTGGGTCAATCTGCTGCTTCTAAGTTAAACATTATTCATAATAAAAATGTAAAAACACTCAGCTAACTAGCATTGAGTCTGAACTCAGTTTAAAATGAGGAAAAAAGCCTCTGAAGCTCCCTCCTTTTGATGCAACATACTGAGACAAAAAGATCATCATAAAACATGAAATAGAATGTACTTGGATTCTTCCTAGAAAGCCAGTTTGCCTTTATTCATTTCTACTCCCTTGAAATTTAGAGTTCCTAATGATTCTGGGAATAAGAGCATAAAGTCTAAGATCTTTCGGATACAAAAATAAAAACGATGAGATGATCAGGGTTATTTAAAACATTCTCCATTGGCCCTGAGGTAAAGCAACCAAAATGAATAGTACAATTTTTTTTTCCATTGTGTTTGTATGTATGTGTGTGTGTGTGGTGTGTGTGTGTGTGTGTGTGTGTGTAAGCTACATACTGCAAATAAATAAATGACAGTAAAGTCAAAACTTGTCTAATAATGATATGTATAGTGAAAAATAAAATAAAGAAGGCCATCTCTACCGCCACCCCACCTCTGCAATGTATTCTGGTCTAGATCACCTCTGTCCTGGTCACACTTCCAGGTTTAATTTGTAATAATTTGTCTTAGGAAATAGTAGCTCTCACAGATTTATTTCATACAAGGTAATATTTGTCTGAGCTAGAGATTGTTACATTTTGAACTTACTTCCAGAAGAATTATATTTGTTCATAAGGATGAATTAAAGTAATCACTGTAAAAAAAAAAAAAAGCAACTACAATCATTCTCTGTACTTAGCTTCACACACAGGAGGATAATGCCAGCACAAGTGATCCTAATTCTAAGCATGAGCTCTCCTTAGAAAAGTGAAAGAAAAAAACTTAGGAAAAAATTGAATCCTTGAATGTAATGAGATTTGGTAGCTCGAATATTACAAGCGTGCCACCTGAACAAATAGCAACTGAAAGGCCAACATGTTCTATAAATGTTTCTTAAATAAATGTTTCAAGTAAAATCACCTCAACTCTTAGGCATCAGAATTCTGGCGTTCCTGGATAAGACTGAGAATAAGAGCCCTCCTTCCTGTTAGACTCTGAAAATGGGCAGCCTAGGGGATGAAGAGGTTACTGACTTTTACTAAACTGGAACAGAGGGAGGAATCAAGAGTGAAGAAAACTGCATTGTTTATTTCTGGTGGCTCTGGGGCCAACCCAGTCATCCACTTTTTAGAACAAGTAGCCCAGTCAAACACAGTACTGCTACCTAAAGTTTCTCTGGCTCTGACTCTCCTTTTGTCTAACTTCTCCCACTGAGCATCCCTGGGTCAGCAGCAAACCTAGCAACTCAGACTCTCCCTTAGGAAACCTGGGCAAATCAGATTCTGTGGGAAGTCATTCTTAGGCCTCTACAGAGCTGCCAACAAAATTCTCCCTGCTGTTTCCTGAACAGGAGAAATGTAATGGAGTTCTACTCATATTACTGAAAAGGGCCTTCAAACAAGCAATCTGATTTTCAAAGGAGCATAGAATATCATGATTTTATTTAGGGAATTTACCTTAACAATAGAAATTTACCCTCATCTAGAATACGCTCAACTGCCTCATTTTAAAGATGTTTCGACTGCCAAAGTCTCTTCCTTGTTTAAGACTAAACTCCCCAATCATTCCTTCACACAACAGATATTTATTCAGTGCCTCTTATATCTCAGGTACCACATGGTCAGGATTCTTCTACCCACGGGAGGGGAAACTAGTTGTCCTGGAGATAGTACCTCCTAATGTATCTTATTAAACATTCCCATTCAACTAATGTGGAGAACACATGCCAGTGCCCACCTTTCCTTTGTTCCATATGTTTAGGCTCATTCTTCTGCTATTAACTACATGAGTGCTGTGACTGGTATGCTAGGCATTTTTTACCTTCATTTGTACTAAGCACTGATTTAAAAAAAAAAAAAAAAGAAACAGGTTTACAAAGAATCCAGAAAAAAATCTCCAGGCCTGCCTATACACATGCCCAGCTACAGTTGTTCAGAAAGTGAACCCAGACAGTGGACTAGCCACCTCTGCATATCCCAGCAAATATAAATTACCTGCAAATAGAAGCAAACAAAAAGTTTCAACTAAAAAACTATGGATTTAGCAGCTTTACAAAACATTGTATTAGTTATGTCTTAAACATAATTCAACTTTCTGCTTTTGTAATCTGTAATAAAGAGAGACTATAATTATTTATAAAATTCAAATTCCTAAGAATAGAGGAGTAATGAAGGCTATTCCTACAAATACTGCAAAGCCACACACACAGAGGCTCACTCACTCTGCTATGTTGAGATAGCCACAGGAAGCTGCTGCATGAAGGGGTGTCCAGCCTTCGTTGTCTTGCTGGTTTACATTGGCTCTGTTCTCCACCAGAAACTTCACCATATCCAAATTTTCATCAATACATGCCTGAAAAGAAAAGTCCGTTCATTCATTCAACAAGTATTCACTGGGTTCCACTATGTGCCAGATGCTGCTCTGGGCATTGACAACGCCCAGCAGTTCTAATAATACATTAACTTCTATTTCTTCCATTTTGTGTCCAGAGCATGACTTCTAGGCTTTGTGATCTTATACAAGCTCCTTAAATGTCTCTATGCCTTAATATCTCAACTGTGAAACACAGTTTCACGTATAATGATACGTAATCTTATTTATAGTATTATTAGGATTAATTATGAAAGTGATTTCTAAAGTGCTATAAACGAATAAGCTGTTTCATCATTATATTATGAAAAGGAAAGCATGTTACAAAACACTGATTTGTATATGAATTTTATTTTATTTCACTGCCACCTATTTATCGCAGATGCTGATTAATTAAAAAAAAAAATAATCAGAGGACTGCCTGAAGCCAGGAGTTTGAGACCAGCCTGGGTAACAAAGTGAGACCCTGTCTCTATTATAAAAAAATTCATTCATTCATTCATTCATTTAAAAAAGAAAAAATCACACAGGATCAAATGTAATTTTTCTCAGTGGGAAGTTGTAGTTTACGACTCTAGAATTGCTAAACAAACCTTGCTTTGGTGAGAAATGGTAGGGTGATCATTTCAAACAGAAAAAATGTATTTTCATGTATTTTCTGAATGGCTTCAAACACTATGGCAAAGTATGCTTGCAGTTATGGATGGTTAGGGAGTCTCATCTGCTCATTTCATGGCAGCAATTAGGAGACAGCAGAAACTTTTTGAATAAAGGCTTTAGACTTACCATAAGACTAAAAGAAACAGTCACGAACAGCAATGAGATCTAAAAAAACCAAAAGGTCTTGACATAGCTACAGAATAAAAATGTGGTAGAAGGCCCACATGTGAAAATGGACATCATTATCAAGGCTTCGATGGTTACAAAACCATTGGGATAATTCAGGACCAAGAAACAAATGAGACTCCCTTTTTAAAACTTGCCTTTTAATCTCCTCCTTTAAAAAACAAGGCTAAAACTTCAGCTCAGGTAGAATTATCCAAATCAAAGGATTTTCATAATAATATTAAGATATTACTTGCATTTTCATTGTATTGACATTTACACTAATGATGCAAAAGCAATGGTGAGTAAAACTGCTGGTGCCTTAGCATGAAGCAAGACAATGGCATCAAAAACTACCAGCAGGCACTATATTCTTCTCCACCACATACAGTTAAAAAAATAAAAAAGAAAGCCAGTTTCACTTAAGAATAACCTTGAAGAAGCAGTAGAAATTTTTTAATATTCTGTGTGAGAAAATGGAAAGTATGCTTAAAGCACTTCTGCTGCATTTTGAGGTATGATGGTTGATTCTAGGAAAAAGCACCTAGGGCCAGGCATGGTAACTCATGCCTGTAATCCCAACACTTCAAGAGGCTGAGGCGGTAGGATTGCTTGAGTCCAGGAGTTCAAGACCAGCCTGAGCAACATAGACCCCATCTCTATAAAAAAATTAAAAATTAGCCAGGCATGGTGGCATGCACGTGTAGTCCCAGCTACTTGGGGGCTAAGGTGGGAGGATGACTTAGGCCTGGGAGGTCGAGGCTGCAGTGAGCTGTGATCACTGCTCTCCAGCCTAGGTGACAGGGAAAGACCCTGTCTTGAAAATAAAAACAAAAACAAAAATAAAAATACACCACTTGAGCATCTGCTTCAGGTGTGAGATGAACTAGCCACTTTTTAAGGTCAAAATAACACCATTTTTACTCAAAAGAATAACCAACAAATTGTGATAATTCGGACTTGAAAACGAACCTTTGTTCAAAGTACGCCTGTCACTCCAAGAAAATAATCAGTGTGTGTTGCAACAAAATTTACCATCCAAGTGAAGATAAGAATTCTGGAAACAGCTACCACCATGAGCTTGACAGCTTTCCAGTATTCACTTTTCTGATAAGGTCTGTCTATCAACAAATCTGATTTGTTGATATTATATAATGAAATGTATTTAGATTTGTAAGATCTCTATAACTCAATCAATCTGTATTTTCCAAATAAACAAATGCATGGTGTTAGAAAATCACACATGAAGTAAAAGATTCATTCAAAGTACAAGTTAGACTAATGTGTTTTAATGTAAGAGAGTAAGAAAAATCCATTGATATGGTTTCAGTTTCCACACTGCACGGACATTTAAGATACCCATGTCTTAAACGACCATTTCCAAAACTTACATTTGAGAAACTATCAGGTTGGGTGTGGTGGCTCATGCCTGTAATCCCAGCACTTTGGAGGCCGAGGCAGGTGGATCACCTAAGGTCAGGAGTTTGAGACCAGCCTAGCCAACATGGTGAAACCTCATCTCCACTAAAAATACAAAAACTAGGCAGGTATGGTGGTGCATCTCAGCTACTCAGGAGGCTGAGGAACAAGAATCACTTGAAACCAGGAGGCAGAGGTTGCAGTGAGCCAGGATGGCACCAGTGCACTCCAGCCTAGGTCACAGAGACTCTGTCTCAAAAAAGAGAAAGAAAAAGAAAAAGAAAAAGAAACAAACCATCACTTGTTGGAGTTTGGTATAATATCCAAGAAAAACATCTACAATTGTCTGAACAGACTATTAAATGCTCCTCCCTTTTCCAAATACATACCTTTGAGAGGCCACATTTTATATACTTTCATCAAAATAATATATCACAACAGATTGAATACAGACATTAAAATAAATTTGTAAAAATGTAAAACAATATCATTATTTTTAATTATGTCATTTATATTAACACGTTTTCAGGGTCATTGTTGCTTTAAATGACTTAATAAGTACATATTTAATAACTACATATTTTAAAAATTTCTCAGTAACATATAATAATCAATACAAACAAAGTCCTGGTTAAATTTTGGGAGTCCTAAATGATTTTTTAAGTATAAAGGAATCCTGAGATCAGCTTGATAACCATTGTCTTTAATCAAACATACCAAAAGATATTTCATGGTGATAATGAACTATTTATTTTTTATTTTTTATTTTTTTATTATATTTTAAGTTCTAGGGTACATGTGCATAACGTGCAGGTTTGTTACATATGTATACTTGTGCCATGTTGGTGTGCTGCACCCATCAACTCGTCAGCACCCATCAATTCATCATTTATATCATGTATAACTCCGCAATGCAATCCCTCCCCCCTCCCCCCTCCCCATGATAGGCCCCAGTGTGTGATGTTCCCCTTCCTGAGTCCAAGTGATCTCATTGTTCAGTTCCCACCTATGAGTGAGAACATGTGGTGTTTGGTTTTCTCTTCTTGTGATAGTTTGCTAAGAATGATGGTTTCCAGCTGCATCCATGTCCCTACAAAGGACGCAAACTCATCCTTGTTTATGGCTGCATAGTATTCCATGGTGTATATGTGCCACATTTTCTTAATCCAGTCTGTCACTGATGGACATTTGGGTTGATTCCAAGTCTTTGCTATTGTGAATAGTGCCGCAATAAACATATGTGTGCATGTGTCTTTGTAGCAGAATAATTTGTAATCCTTTGGGTATATACCCAGTAGTGGGATGGCTGGGTCATATGGTACATCTAGTTCTAGATCCTTGAGGAATTGCCATACTGTTTTCCATAATGGTTGAACTAGTTTACAATCCCACCAACAGTGTAAAAGTGTTCCTATTTCTCCACATCCTCTCCAACACCTGTTGTTTCCTGGTTTTTTAATGATTGCCGTTCTAACTGGTGTGAGATGATATCTCATTGTGGTTTTGATTTGCATTTCTCTGATGGCAAGTGATGATGAGCATTTTTTCATGTGTCTGTTGGCTGTATGAATGTCTTCTTTTGAGAAATGTCTGTTCATATCCTTTCCCCACTTTTTGATGGGGTTGTTTTTTTCTTGTATATTTGTTTGAGTTCTTTGTAGATTCTAGATATTAGCCCTTTGTCAGATGAGTAGATTGCAAAAATTTTCTCCCATTCTGTGGGTTGCCCGTTCACTCTGATGGTAGTTTCTTTTGCTGTGCAGAAGCTCTTTAGTTTAATTAGATCCCATTTGTCAATTTTGGCTTTTGCTGCCATTGCTTTTGGTGTTTTAGACATGAAGTCCTTGCCCATGCCTATGTCCTGAATGGTACTACCTAGATTTTCTTCTAGGGTTTTTATGGTATTAGGTCTAACATTTAAGTCTCTAATCCATCTTGAATTAATCTTCGTATAAGGAGTAAGGAAAGGATCCAGTTTCAGCTTTCTACTTATGGCTAGCCACTTTTCCCAGCACCATTTATTAAATAGGGAATCCTTTCCCCATTTCTTGTTTTTCTCAGGTTTGTCAAAGATCAGATGGCTGTAGATGTGTGGTATTATTTCTGAGGGCTCTGTTCTGTCCCATTGGTCTATATCTCTGTTTTGGTACCAGTACCATGCTGTTTTGGTTACTGTAGCCTTGTAGTATAGTTTGAAGTCAGGTAGCGTGACGCCTCCGGCTTTGTCCTTTTGACTTAGGATTGTCTTGGCAATGCGGGCTCTTTTTTGGTTCCATATGAACTTAAAGCAGTTTTTTCCAATTCTGTGAAGAAACTCATTGGTAGCTTGATGGGGATGGCATTGAATCTATAAATAACCTTGGGCAGTATGGCCATTTTCACGATATTGATTCTTCCTATCCATGAGCATGGTATGTTCTTCCATTTGTTTGTGTCCTCTTTGATTTCACTGAGCAGTGGTTTGTAGTTCTCCTTGAAGAGGTCCTTTACATCCCTTGTAAGTTGGATTCCTAGGTATTTTATTCTCTTTGAAGCAATTGTGAATGGAAGTTCATTCCTGATTTGGCTCTCTGCTTGTCTGTTACTGGTGTATAAGAATGCTTGTGATTTTTGCACATTAATTTTGTATCCTGAGACTTTGCTGAAGTTGCTTATCAGCTTAAGAAGATTTTGGGCTGAGACGATGGGGTTTTCTAAATACACAATCATGTCATCTGCAAACAGGGACAATTTGACTTCCTCTTTTCCTAACTGAATACCCTTGATTTCTTTCTCTTGCCTGATTGCCCTAGCCAGAACTTCCAACACTATGTTGAATAGGAGTGGTGAGAGAGGGCATCCCTGTCTTGTGCCAGTTTTCAAAGGGAACTTTTCCAGTTTTTGCCCATTCAGTATGATATTAGCTGTGGGTTTGTCATAAATAGCTCTTATTATTTTGAGGTACGTTCCATCAATACCGAATTT
>NC_045434.1:58970651-59158581 GCF_002776525.5 Piliocolobus tephrosceles | reverse complement strand
ATTTCTTTCTCTTGCCTGATTGCCCTAGCCAGAACTTCCAACACTATGTTGAATAGGAGTGGTGAGAGAGGGCATCCCTGTCTTGTGCCAGTTTTCAAAGGGAATTTTTCCAGTTTTTGCCCATTCAGTATGATATTAGCTGTGGGTTTGTCATAAATAGCTCTTAGATAATGAACTATTTAAATGGCGAAAGATTACTGTGGAAAGAATTAAAGTTAGAACTCTAGAGGGCCCTTGTAACTACAGGACTTAAGTAGTACATATCATACCAAGAGAACTTACAGGAACTCCCTTCAGAGATAAACCTCATATCAATCCTGCCTAGAAGGAGATGAATGAAAAAAGTGTGATTTCATTTAGATGAAAATTTAATTAGATAACTTGGTTACAAACAGCATCTTTGTTATTTCTTTCCCGAAATATTTGATACTTCTTTTATAGTTACTGAGATTAGCTAAAAATGTCAATCTAGGTTTGATTTGATGCTATATAATATATTCCTCCAATCTGACCTTCTGGCCAATCTGACTTTTATAGCCAGTATTCACAGTGGTCTAGTTTTCAACAGCAGCTCCAGAAATTATATTTCTTCTATGATGTTTTCTTAGATTTATCAACTTCCACAAGTATATCCCATTCTTTACCATGTAAAATGTTTAACAATTATTCATATTTACAAATAGTTCATAAGTATGCTTATCACTAAATTGGTCATATATTGTATGTCTGCCCATTTACAATCCCATATGGCAAGGTCTAGCCAACTTATCGCAGAGTACCTCACTAAAAACTGTAAATAAACATTTTTATTTTATTTTTCTTTTTTGTAAATAAGCATTTTTAAGTAAAAAAAATGGAAGGGGACACTTTCAAAAAGGTACTGAAGTCCAAGAATAATAAACTATTTTAAAGGCTGTGCTAAAAACACTCTTTGCCCTTAGTAATACTCCTATATCAAGAAGGTCAAATGTGCCGTCTAAACCTGTGTAGGCCAGGACAGCTGGGTCAATTGCTTCTTGCTGGGTTGCAAAATTTCTTTGGCTGTGGAAGAACAATCTAAAAACTTAGCTCTAATGTCCACACCACTATCAAGCAGACTTTTAGAAGCCAATGTTTTCAAGATCCTTCTTTGGCCTTTAAAGACAACAGCAGCCACATTCCAGAGACCCTAAAATAAGCCCAGCTAGTCCAGGTATCAAATGGGAGAAAACTTATCTTTTCTCTTTCCTCCCCTCTTACTTCTCTCCTTTTCTTAATCTCCTTCACCTCATCACTACTTCAGTTCTCTTCTTTTAAATTTTGTGATATTGTGTCTTATAAATCTCAAATCCTTGATACAAAAAAATTTCTGAGACAGGGTCTCGCTCTGTTGCCAGGGCTGTTCATTAACTCTTGGGCTCAAAAAGCCTCTGTCTCAGCCTTCCAAGTAGCTGGGACTACAGCTACATGCCACTACAGCCAGTTTGATACAAAATTTTATGGGAATGACATTGTGTAAGGAAGTTACAACAACAAAACTAGCATACTTTAAAAATGTAATTTAGCGATCATCAATCTGTGAAGAACCATCTTAGAGAAAATAAAGGAGGCCAACTGTCTGAATCATTCCTCATACCCTCCACAAAGTGAAGGATGGTATATTGTTTAAAACAGTTTTGGCTAGGCATGGTGGCTCACACCTGTAGTCCCAGCACTTTGAGAGGCCGAGGTGGGAGGATCGCTTGAGTCCAGGAGAACCTGTGCAACACAGTGAGACCCCATCTCTATTTGTAAAATAAATAAAAGCACCAGCTTTGGAGTCAGACAGACCAGGGCTTGCATACCAGCTCTGCTGATGCATACAACCCACAGTGGGGTATCTAACCTAACTATAAGCATATGTACTCATCTATAGTATTGGGAGTACCACCTACCTTATAAGGTTTTGTAAAGATTAAAGGAGATAAGCCCTTGGAATTGCTCCTGACTTTGTTGTTGTTAAGGCAACAGTGTAACACACAGCAACTGCCTCAAGGAGGGAAAAAAAAAAAAACCACTCAAAAAGTACTTATTCCTCACTGATCACAGCCCTCCCCACCCCCAGTACCTTATAGGAGGAAAGCAGCTTGGTTAAAAATGTTTTTGAACTAGCAAGATTCTGGAGCTTGTTTGTAAGTCTAACTGCAGAAAATTCCCTCTCTAATGTTCAGAATCCCAAGGATTCTTAAATTCAGGAGCTATATGAATAAAATAGTATGCAACCAGTTAAGATGGAAGAGAATCATCCTTGTAGGTAAGACCAATCAAGAGTTGTAGGACACTCACTCTCATTAAGCAACTTGGAGTAACTGTTCTCTTGCTGTCTCTCTGGTTGTTTGTTTGTTTGTTTTTTGCCTCCAAAAGAAGAAATATGACTAAAGCATGGATAAGAGACTAAAGCATGGATGAGAGACACATAGTTCCTGAAAATCTTCTCCAGTGAATAACGACTAAATTTAGATGCCCTTCTGCCCACTCCATCTGCAGCTGCGCTGCTGACTCATTCACAACTGAAGCATGGTAGATGAGCAGATTCGCCCACTTATAAAACTGTGTCCAGGGACATGAACTTCAACACCATGCCTCTACACAGCGCTATGCTAAATCTTCCAGAGAGATACGTCTTTCCTTTTCTTGGGAAGCAGGCTAAACAAGCTTTTGATGTTACCCATGATAATGGGGAAATTCTTTGCATTTGGCCCAGATTCCTTCTGATGTAGTTTAAGTCCATTTCCTCCTATTTTGCATCCCTGAAGACACATCAAATTTTACTAAAGTAACAACATGTTCTAAGCTCCTTAAGAAATAGAGATATAACTTAATTACTAGTATGAAGGAACTATTTAGAAAAACTGCCAGGTAATAAATTAAAGCTTCCTAACATCAGCATGTCACATTTGTTTGGCAATGACAATCTCCAAGGAAAAATACTTGATTTTATCAATAATCTGGGGAAAGAGCACTGTGATCTCACTACCGTACCTGATATTGCTCTCTCCATATCAAAGGCAAAAGTGGCTGATGATCAATCAGGGCCAGGGTTAAATCTGGCAGTGCAGAGAAGGCCTCACAAAACAAAGCCTCCTCGGTTCCCAAAATAGCCTGCAACTGTTGCCAGCAGCAAGTGCCAGCTTTCAGAGCTGACCTTGCTGTTGTGTCTCAGAATATCACTAATACTACCTGCCTTGGCCTCAGAACAACTCTTCCCCATAAAACCCAGCTCCAGGTGTCTGGGCATATGTTACACTAGAAGCTGGGCTTAGTGCAGCCTAACACCTACTTGTTTGGATTTTTCAGCCCACGCTTTCCTTGATTTCAACAAATCATGTGGATAAAATTGTTGAGGGAGTATATCAAAAAAACACTACCGAAAGAGTAAAAAGGCAGTCCATAGAGTGAGAGAAAATTATTTGCACATCAGTGCTCACTTCGGCAGTACATATACTACAACTGGAACAATACAGAGATTGGTATGGCCCCTACGTAAGGATGACAAGCAAATTCATGAAGCATTCCATATTTTTTATAAGCAAAAATATATGCATGTAATAAATTTTTTAAATTTGTAAATCATATATCTGTTAAGGGATTAATAGCCAGAATATATCGAGAAATCCTAAAACTCAACAACAAAAAATAAACAACAGGATTCAAATATGGGCAAAAAAGATTTGAATGGACATGTCTCCAAAGATATACAAATGGCCAATGAGCACATGAAAAAATGCTCAATGTCACTAATCATTAGGGAAATGAAAATCAAAACTACAATGAGATAGCACCTTATACCTATTAGGATGGCTATTATCCAAAAAACAAAATAGGTCTGTAGTCCCAGTTATTTGGGAGGCTAAGAAGGGAGGATCGCTTGAGCCCAGGTGATCGAGGCTGCAGTGAGCTATGATAGCACCACTGCACTCAAGCCTGGGCAACAAGCAAGACCCGTCTCTAAAAATAAATAATAAAATATAAAAATAAAATTTTAGCATGCAAGGAAATATTTTTAAAGTGCTGGCTGGGCACGATGGGTCACACCTGTAATCTCAGCACTTTGGGAGGCCGAGGTGGGTGGATCATGAGATCAGGAGATTGAGACCATCCTAGCCAACATGGTGAAACCCCATCTCTACTAAAATACAAAAAATTAGCTGGGCGTGGTGGCACGTGCCTGTAGTCCCAGCTACTTGGGAGGCTGAGGCAGGGGAATCGCTTGAACCTATGAGGTGGAGGTTGCAGTGAGCCAAGATCATGCCACTACTCTCTAGCCTGGTGACAGAGGAAGACTCCATCTCAAAAAAAAAAAAAAAAAGTGTTGGCAAGGAATTAAAATCCTTGTGCACTGCTCAGGGGAATGTAAAATGGTATAGCCTCTATGGAAAACTGTATGGAAGTTCCTCAAAAAATTAAAAATAGACTTACCATTTCTATTTTCTATTCAAAAATAGGATTCTTCTGGGTATATACTCAAAATAATTGATGCCTGTCGTAATGGCTCATGCCTGTAATCCTAGCACTTCGGTAGGTTGAGGCGAGTGGACTGCTTGATCTCAGGAGTTCAAGACCAGCCTGGGCAACATGGCGAAATTTTGTCTCTACTAAAAATACAAAACATTAGCTGTGTGTGGTGGCATGCGCCTGTAATCCCAGCTACTCAGGAGGCTGAGGCACAAGAATTGCTTGAGCCTAGGAGGTGGAGGTTCCAGTGAGCAGAGACTCTACTCCAGCCTAGGGGATAGAATGAGACTCTATCTCAAAAAAAAAAAAAAAAAAAAAAAGAAATAATAATAGTCATAACTGAAAGCAGGGTCTCTCAAAGAGGTATGTGTACACCCATGTTCACAGCAGCCTTATTCACAACAGCTACAATGTGGAAGCAACTGAAGAGCCCATTGATGGGTGAATGGACAAGTAAAATATGGTATATACATTTAATGTATATATCTACCAGAGGGAGTACGGCCCTGATAACACCTTGATTTTAAACTTCTGGCCTCCAGAACTGTGGAAGAATGATTGAATAATTTTGTTTTAGGCCACCAAGTTTGTGTTAATTTGCTGCAGAAGCCACAGGAAACTAATAAACTTGCCATAGAATAGAGAATCAGAACCTAGAGAGTCTGCCATATCCTCAATCCTTACTAATAACTGAAAATCACAGCTGTAACTGATCCCTTCTTTGACAGATGAAAAGTGATCAATAAATTTATCATACGACTTTTTAAAAGATAACTACATTAAGTAGAAAGTTTTAGAAACTGTTTAACCAATCTCTGGCTCAAATAGCAAAACCCTGAAAGAACTAATCATGGTTCTCACATGAGGCATTTTACTGAAGGTATTCTGGCTGAGGACTGAAACTGGGATAGAAATACTGATTGATGAGGTCCCTGTGAAACCCAACATTTCTAAGTTCAAAGTCCTCTTGCCCCAACTAGGCGGCCAAGAAATCATATGCCAAGAAATTATACAGCTGTCCCTCAGTATCCATAGAGAACTGGTTGCAGGACTCCCTGCAGATACCAAAATCCACTGAGGGTCAAGTTCCTTAAATAAAATGGTATAGTATTTGCATATAACCTATGCACATCCTTCCAAATACTTTATATCATCTCTAGATTACCCAAAATGCCTAAAATAATGTAAATACTACATAAATCATCATTATACTATACTGTTTTTGTTTGTATTATTTTTATTAATATTAAATTTTTATTTTTTATTTTTCCCAAATATTTTCAATCTGCAGTTGGTTGAATCCATGGATGCAGAATCCACGGATACAGAGGGCCAGTGGTACAAATAAATTAAAGGTGATAAAGGACTCAGTAAATCTGGCAATCTCCACCATCAGATCTTCACTACATGAAGGCTTTAACCTATTAGTAGTTAAGATTGACTGATCCAGAGCTTGAGTCAGTCCTTCCAAGTACCTGTCTCTTCATTCCAATCATGATATAATATAACTATTGCTTAAGTAGGAATCATCACAGCAGTCTGCTCCAACATGACAGGTGACCCCAGCAACTGTCTGCACTGTGTGAAAGACTCATAACCCCATTGGCAGAGACAGTTTGGCTCTCAGATGGTGAGAACTATATCTGATTATGTACTCAGTGATCAGGCAGGCTCTGGACACAGAACTGTACCCTTTCAAGAGAGACAGCCGAGAGAGCAGAAGTAAAGAATTTTCCATGAAGTGTCATACTGATTAAGATTTTGTTCTCAGTAAACTGGCATATTACCTCAAGACTGCAAATGCTTACAAGTTGGGACCAAAGAACATCTTCCTTCAAGTAAGAGCAAGCATCATATTGCCTAAGGGTTAACAGTACTTATGTGTCAAAAATGTGTTCATTTTGGATTCTAACAAGCACTTCACTTCAAATAACTTTTCCCTCAATCTTCTCTATTCTCCATGCTTTTATTCACCTAAATGAAGAAAAACTCATTCGGCTGTCTTACAAATTGGCAACTTTTGCACTATGGTTATACATGTCTGATCTCTTATCATCAAATCATGTTTTTTGAAAGTTGAGGAGAAAGAAGATGAAGAATGAGATCAGAAAATGAAATCTGCATTTTCTCAAAGCTCATGAGTCATCTTCAAACAGAAGTTGTATGTTCCAGTCTCCAAATCTCTACTTTGTTACTCACTGATAATTCTAATTTTGAGGAATAAATGTGGCCTACTAATTGTGATAAAAATCCCAAGTATGACTTTCTTTCAGATGAAAGGTGAGATAGCTGAGTAACTCTGACACTTGAATATAAGAAAGTCCTGTTGAAATTGCCTTCTTACAAATTCTGCACATAAGAGCTAAGACACACTAAGTAATGGAATGATACACCTTTACAGACTTGATCAAAGACATTCCTTGGAAAAAGTCTATTATAACAAAGCAGTAAAGGAAAAAAAGAATATGGAAGCTGGAGAGATAAGCATTAGGACTTTTCATGTTACAGATGAAGAAACTCAGCCTTGGAAAAGTTAAATGATTCTTATTTAAGGTCATATATTCAGTCACAGAACCACCTAAATGCTTTCTACCTACCAATTTAGAGGTGTCCAAAATAGAGTTCATGGCCAGGGTCAAGAAACTACTTGCTTCATGGAACATTTTCAATGCTTAATACCATCTCCCTAAAAATAGCTTTATTTTAGTATATACAGTGTTAACTGATATTAGTCTACCCCTCCAAAAATTTTATATGAGGAATGTGGCCAATTGATCAATTTAAGTTGGTTACTCCTAACTAGATTAAATGCAAAACACAAAGATCTCATTAAATTGCTTTGGTTACCACTCTGTTTATTAGCATGAGTCTGGATTAGAAACCTCCTTCCTATCTTGGCTACCTGTCTTAATCACAGCCCCCCAATGGTCTACCCTGCTGCCAAGTTGGCATGTACAGTAAATTGTTGTCCCATGGAGAGGGATTTTTCTATTTAACTCCAGATCACTCTGTGCCCATAAACAAGTGTTTCACAAGCCACAAGAGCACAGCCTGAAAGCTATGGCATGGGCAATGCTCCATAGCTATTAAGTAAGTCCAGGGAAAAGAAGGAAGGCAATTCTGGGATCTGAGTTGAGTAAGGAGTGAATGCCACAAAGAAATTACAGGCAGTTTAAATCTGCAGAAAGTATAAATCAGCACACCAAATATTATCCCTAAAAGGAATATTAAATAAAAGGTTATTATTTTTCCCAGCATATTTTCATCGAGTTTTATATAGTTAAAGCTAATAATATATTATTAGTCCATAACACTTATTGTCATGTCCTCCCACAGGTAGAGTACTACATGGTAGAAGACATGAGAGAAAGCAGTTAAATAACCCTACGCAGTACAGTATACAGTTAAGAGCACAGACTATGAAGTAAGACTTCCTGAGTTCAAATCCCAGGTCTACCAGTTAAGTAGTTTTGTGTTCTCAGAACAAGTTATTTCTGTCTGCTTCGGGTTCCTCATCTGTTAAATTATCATACCAATCATAAGAACTACTTCACGGGGTTACAATTAGGATTAAATGAGCTAATGTACATAAAAACACTTCGTGCCTGGCACACGGTTAAATGTTATGTGTTAGCTGCTATTATTATATTACCCTTGTATAACCTCCAGAGTTAACAAGGGACCCTCCTTTCTACACAAGAGCAAAAATGATATACTTGAACATAAATATAGTTCTACATAAGTAATGTTATACTTAAATATAAATATGAGCTCTATGTAAGTTCCTATACATGTAAACAGATCACAGTCAGGTTTCATTCATAAGAGATGAAAGTTAATTAAAGTTAGGATTAGAGGAAAGGAAAAACAATGGGCCAGGGCTCCTACAGCTGACTCCTATAGCTGGTAAAGGAAGTTGAGGGGCTTTAGACTGCGTTTTACCATAACAGAGTCACTGGCTGCTGAGGGTCCATCAAGTCTAATAGTTAGCACAAGCAGAAAATCTAAGAAGATAAAGTACTGGATCTGACACTGACTCACATTACCAAAGAACAGGTTAAGAATTTGTCCCAGTAATTAGTGTTCCCTGACTGTAATGTGCATTTCCATTTATTCACGTAACAAATATTTACTAAGGCCTGTACTATGCCAGACATGGTCCTCAGGTGGAGATGTAGTAATAAAAAATGATTAAGACTTTACCATTTAGTGGTGGAAAGAGACATGTAAATGATACAATGCAACAGAAATAATCACTAATATAAAATGAGAGATAAGTACAAAGCGTTGCAGTGCAGAGTAAGAAGTTGCTAACTTGGTCTAGGAGTGACAGGAAAAACCTCCCAGTATAAACATTATTTGGGCTGGGTGCGGTGGCTCACGCCTGTAATCTCAGCACTTTGGGAGGCCAAGGTGGGCAGATCATAAGGTCAGGAGATAGAGACCATCCTGGCTAACACAGCGAAACCCAGTCTCTACTAAAAAAATACAAAAAATTAGCCGGGTGTGGTGGCACATGCCTTTAGTCCCAGCTACTTAGAAGGCTGAGGCAGGAGAACCACTTCAAGCTGGGAGTTGCAGTGAGCCAAGACGCACCACTGCACTCCAGCCTGGGTGACAGAGTGAGACTCCATCTCAAAAAAATAATAATAAAAATTTAAAAAATAAAAATAAAAATAATTATTTAACTGAGTTATAAAGAAGAAAGAACACTGAAACAGCAGCAAATGAAGAGATCTGAAGCAAAGAGAGTAACATAGGCAAAGGTCTGGAGGAGAGAGAAAATGTCCATTTTTTGGAATAGTGAGAATTCTATGCATGCATAGATTAAGAAAGGGGTGGGGGCATGCATAGAAATTTAAGTAGGGCTTCATTTGCCATACTGAGGAATTGGAACTTTACCCTATAGGCTAATGGAAAATAGAAGGCATTGTGGCTGGTAGGGTATGTTGACAGTCATGAAGGTCCCTATATCCCACCCATGATAAAGAGTTTCACTCACCTTTATCCTGAAGACAACAGGGAGGTATTGAGGTTTTTAAACCAGAGAGTGATACTATCAGAATTGTATCTTAGAATGATAATTGCAGTGGGAATATGAAGATTGAACCACTGGGAGGGAAAACTCATGAGAGACACCAGTGAAGAAATTGTAATCCAGGCTAGAGAGGATGAGGTCTTGAAGTAAGGTACTGGCAGCTAAGACATTGGGGAGGACATGGATTTGAGAAGTACCCCTGAGGCAGAATGAACCGAACGGGGTCACTTATTAGAATGTCAGTGGTGAGAAAGGATAACATGGAGATTGTTAAGAGCTTAGGACCATGGGTGAATTGTGACACCACTTAGACAAAACAGGGAATATAAGGAAATCTCAGAAGTCTTTTCTGTTTCTGATTCCCAACTAGTGCTAATTTCTCTTAAAGCCTAAGTGACTTACACTCAGGAACTATATTTGAGCAGCAAACTAACAAGTACTGTTGCCCTTTCCATATTAAATAATCCTAAAGTGAGCCTAGAGAAATCAGTGCCAACCAGCTCAGCCTCACAGCTGTTCCCTGCCCCACAGCAAAGTCCTGGTTGGGTCAGTGTCATGAATACCATGGCATGGGCCTGGCAAGGCATTACTGTACAGCAGCCCACACAACAGGGGAATTGAGGTTACAGTATAAAGTCTCCACTACAGCTGAAATCTCTTTAAAGGTATGTGTTAGTGATAACAATGGTAACTTTACAACTCAAGAGGACACCCCCAATTTCTTCTCGAAAATTGAAATCTTTGGAATAGAAAATGAGTTGGTAAATCAAAAATAGACTGTTTGGCCCATATGGTATTTTAAAATTAAAGATTTTTTTGCACACAAAAATTCTATATTTGAAACTCCTTTTAAAAAATTAGATTACCTCGGCCGGGCGCGGTGGCTCAAGCCTGTAATCCCCAGCACTTTGGGAGGCCGAGACGGGCGGATCATGAGGTCAGGAGTTCGAGACCATCCTGGCTAACACGGTGAAACCCCGTCTCTACTAAAAAATACAAAAAGCTAGCCGGGCGAGGTGGTTGGCGCCTGTAGTCCCAGCTACTTGGGAGGCTGAGGCAGGAGAATGGTGTAAACCCGGGAGGCGGAGCTTGCAGTGAGCTGAGATCCGGCCACTGCACTCCAGCCCGGGCGACAGAGCGAGACTCCGTCTCAAAAAAAAAAAAAAAAAAAAAAAAAAAATTAGATTACCTTACAACACTGGGGCCAGATTCCCACAAAGCAACAACTGGTTGGAGCTGAGTGGCAGCTGCCTTCTTTAGGCAGAATATGCATTTCTCAGTGCCCCAGGCCCCATCTCTCTCTACTGTGTTGTATCAAGCCTGCTTTATTAATTTATATTACCTGCCCATCCCCTTTACTTATTTTCCCAAAAAATTTTATTATGAAGATGTTCAAACACAGAAAAGTTGAAAGAAGTTCACAGTGACCCTCCCCCCTGCATATACCCACACAAGCTATCGTCCACCATTAATGTTGTACTTGCTTTGTCATGCATGCATCCCTTCATCCATTCATCCCATTTCAGACATTAGTAATAATTTCTCCAAATACTTCACTATAAACTAGAGGTCAATACCTCTTTACAGTATTATTTTTCTTTTGAAGTAAAATTTACATATAGTGAAAAGCACAAATATTAAGTATACATTCATTAAGTTTGACAAATGCCTATATATGTTATCCCTCATTGTAGGTGTTTGAGTTGCATCTCTCAGGCATCTGACCCCTTGGACAGAGAATTGTTTTTCTACATTGCTCTGACCTCAGCATTGTCCGAGGCCAAGGAAATGCTGGCTATAAGCAGAAACATAGTTGACCTCTCTTAAAGCTGCACCTTGTTTCTGCTAGGCCTTAACAGTCCAAATCTGGGTATAATAAATTTTGGATATCTGATAATATAAATTCACTATTGAGGCTGAAAACAGAAGACACGCTAGAAATTAAGACTTTAGAAATCTAAATAAATTGGTTTTTTCCTGAAAGCATCAAGCACAATGATACAACAAAACATGGCCTATAGTTCAAACTTCAGACTGCTACGTCCTAGAAGAAGGGAAGTAGAATGAAAAATACAAACCAATAAATAACACAAACATCCCTTGAGGTCACAAATAGAAGAGTTAGATTCCACTCTCCCTGACTAGTTTAGTGGTAGTACCAAGGTCACAAGAAAAGCTTCTGTGATTTGGTTGGTAAGAGAAGGCATTCCTAAGCCAAGGAAAATATCAGGAATAGCAAAAAGGTAGAAACCTCATGGTCCAAAAGTAGAATATGGACAGATAAAAACCTGAAAGAGACTCAAGATTCACTGTTAAGGCAAAGACTTTCCACACAGCCTGGCAAAGCAATGGCATCCCTTTATGGAAATGAAAATGAGAAACGCCCCCTGTCTCCTTTGATGGTAAGTGCTTACTTGCCTGCAATCAAATCCCAGCCTCCTGGAGCACTTCGCTGGCAGGGTGCTCAGAATTAGGTGAAGCTTGCCAAGACAGAAAATTTCAGATGCTGTCGCAGAGGCACCAAAGGTTAAGGAAAGAGTGTGTGTTACCTTGCTTTCAATCTGTCTCAAATGTCTCATTTATAGAGTGTCCTCAAGCCCAAACTCTGAACAACTGTGTATGTAGGACAGAAGTAGAGGAGAAATTTCAGAATAGAATGGAGGATGTTATAAGATGCTGTACAGGCAAAAGAGTCTGACTTTAATGTCACAGCCCATCCTAA
Source organism: Piliocolobus tephrosceles (assembly GCF_002776525.5). Classification (NCBI taxonomy): domain Eukaryota; kingdom Metazoa; phylum Chordata; class Mammalia; order Primates; family Cercopithecidae; genus Piliocolobus; species Piliocolobus tephrosceles. The sequence continues at coordinate 59,146,348 of NC_045434.1, read as the reverse complement.
TCTTTCCACAGCTAAGTTCCCTAGCTATACAAGAGAAACACCAAATTTAACCTTTTTTTAATTTCAGGGTTGATGTGAGGACACAAGACGACAAATAAGAAAACAGACTTTTAAAAAGATAACTAGTACATAACTCCAAGTATTGCTATTAACATATGATATTCTTCGTGTTAATAAAACAAAATATACTGTGAGGCAGTAGAGTGCATTGATTTAGAGCAAACTTTCTCTGTAAAGAGCCAAATAGAAAGTACTTTATTTGGGAGACCAAGGTGAATGACTTGCTTGAGGCCAGGAGTTCAAGACCAGCCTGAGCAACATGGCAAGAACCTATATCTACAAAAAAAGAAAAAAAAATTTTTAAATTAACCAGGCATGGTGGTGCATAACTGTAGTTCCTAGCTACTCAGGAGGCTGAGATGAAAAAATTGCTTAAACCCAGGAGGTCAAAACTGCAGTGAAGCATGATTGTGCCATTACACTCCAGCATGGGTGACACAGCCTGACCCTGTCTCTAAAAAAACAAGAAGAAAAAAGAGAAAAAAGAAAGAAGTACTTTACACTTTGCAGATCATAGTCTCTTGCAAACATTCAACTCTGTCATTATAATGTAAAAGCAGCTATAGACAATACTAAACCAATGACTATAGCTAGGTTCCAATAAAATTTCATGGACACTAAAAATCTGAATTTCATATAAGTTTCACATATCACAAAATATTTTACTTCTTTTTCAGCTAATTAAAAATGCAAAACTATTTTTGGCTTATAGGTTGTACAAAAACAGGCAGTGAGCTGGATTTGGCCCATGAGCTATCGTTTGCTGACCCCAATTTAGTGCATTGGCCAGAAAGTTTGAATTCAAATGTCAGCTGTGGAACTTAATAGCTATAAGACCTTGTATAAGTTACTTAACTTCTTTCTGCCTCAGTTACCCCATCTATAAAATGGAAATAACAGCAGTATTTATTTCTTAGTATTATTATGAAGATTACATAACTTTGTATGGGCACAGCAGTTGGAACAGTGTTTGGCACAACTTAACTGCTCGTGCATATTGCTGTTAGCTATTATAAACCATTTCCATAACAATCTCTAACAATTCTGCAAGTGTGCCACACTTTCACATGCCTCCATATATTTCCACATGCTGTTTCCTTCGCCTGGAATGTATTTTCCTGCTTAGAGCTTCTATGTGGTCTGAAAGACTTAGTTTAAACATTACCTTCTCTATGAAGCCTGCCTTGATTATTCTTCTCATCCTAGCAGATACTAGCCACTACCACCAGTTTCCCATTACCTATTGTAGTATATTGGATTTTATTGTAGTTATCTTTGATAGGTCAAATTCTCAGCAAGACTCCTTGTAAGTATGTAAGTAGTATGACTTACTAATTGTATCCCCAGGGCCCAGAATAGTGCTCTACACACACAAAGAATATATTTGCTTAATGATATTAACAATACAGAAAACAAGCTAATACATTAATAATGAGGATAGAAATCTCCTAGTTATGCGCCATAAAAAAGAACAAAATCATGTCCTTTCCAGCAACATGGATGCAGCTGGAAGCCATTATCTTAAGTAAATTAACACAGGAACAGAAAACCAAATTCTCCATGTTCTCACTTATAAGTGTGAGCTAAACATTGGGTATTCAGGGGCATAAAGATGGCAACAGTAGACACTGGGGACTACTAGAGTGGGGAGGGAGGGAGAGAGAAAGGGAGAGGGGCCAGGGATGAAAAACTAACTGTTGGGTACTACACTCACTAACTGGGTGATGGGATCAGTCATATCCCAAACTTCAGCATCACACGATATACTCATGTAACAAACTTGTACATGTGCCCCCTGAATCTAAAGTTGAAATTATAAAAAATAAATGAAATAAGATCTTTTTAACCCATCATCAAGGAAAAACACATCGGCCGAGCACGGTGGCTCACATCTGTAATCCCAGCACTTTGGGAGGCCAAGTCAGGTGTATCACGAGGTCAGGACATTGAGACCATCCTGGCTAACACGGTGAAATCCCATCTCTACTAAAAATACAAAAAATTAGCCGGGCACGGTGGCAGGTGTCTGTAGTCCCAGCGACTCAGGAGGCTGAGGCAGGAGAATGGCTTGAACCCAGGAGGCAGAGCTTGCAGTGAGCCAAGATCGCGCCATTGCACTCCAGCCTGGGCGAAAGAGCTAGATTCCATCTCAAAAAAAAAAAAAAAAAAAAATCAGGCCAGGTGCGGTGGCTCACACCTGTAATCCCAGCATTTTAGGAAGGCAAGGAGGGAAGATTGTTTGAGACCAGCTTGGACAACAAAATGAGACCTCGTCTCTACAAAAAATTAAAAAATTCGCTGGGCACGCTAACACATGCCTGTGGCCCCAGCTACACAGGAGGCTAAGGCAGAGGGATCGCTTAGGCCCAGGAGAACAAGGCTGCAGTAAGCCATGTACGCACCACTATACTCCAGCCCTAGGTGACAGAGTAAGACCCTATCAAAAGAAAAGAAAAGAAAAGAAAAGAAATCTCCTAGTTATATGACAAATGTGAATATAATTAAATATGAAAATAATTTCTAATATCCTATTTTGAGTAAAATTGACCATGTTAATATCCATACCCAGGCATATCCAGTGAGCATCCAGAGTTTGTCTTGGTGCTATTATTAGTTGGTAGCAGATATCTTAGAATCCACACATTGATAATCACAACACTAGCTTTTAGAGATTCAAAAGCTCATCTCCCACCTGAATTTACAAAAAAAAAAAAAAAAAAATCTGTGTTTAGTAGTGAGCGGAAAAGGAAATAAAATAATGAAATGTGAAATTTCCACCAATATAACAATGTATATAGCGAAAAGCAAGAAGTTAACAGAATGAAAGCCCTTTTCTGAGCCTGCTCTTAAACTCTTAAGGAAATAGTCAATCATCAAAAGATTTCACCAAGGCCATTGAGAGAAGTATGCTTTCTCAGCTAGTCAGGATTCTAACTAAAACAGAGTTACTTGGGCAACCTAAGACATCACCCTTGCCACTCTCAACCTGCCAAGGGTGTTGTGCCCCTTTGCTTAGACTTCTGCCAGGCAAGCTATGATACTGTGCCCAAATGATCCTGTGCCAGACACAGCAATCCCTCTGACAGAAGGTTCCTTGTGTCTACTAATTCTAGGCTAACCAGTATGCCTGGCATACTGTCTCCGAAAAAAATCAAAGCTGTTTTGGGAGAACGGGTTAAAGGAGGAAGGGACTCCAACAACTAAATAGTGAATATCTTCCAAAAGGCAATTTAATATCATCAAAATCAATATAATGCTATAATAATGAAGAGAGTCCAGTGAAGATTCAGATCGCAGCCCCTAGGTGACACTAACATGGCAGTGAGGATGAAGTAGGAGCTTTCCATTTTCTAAGTTTTCTAAGTTAATGTCACATATGTAAAAATCCCAGCTGTTTGCTGTGGAAATAATGACATCAGAATCAGTTTGTCCTTGGGTTTTTGGTTTTGCTTCTTTTGTTTCTAATATGTGTGTGCATGTGTGTGTAATACACTGGCTGAGAATTATCCATTTTTCCAGAGGTCTATTTCCCTCTTGCAAGCATGAGATCATATACTATGAAAATCTGCCAAATTTAAGGAATTTGGCAAACTGTCGCCTAAAAAAAATCAAACATATAGAAAATACTTTTTAGCTGGGCGTGGTAGCACACGCCTGTAGTCCCAGCTACTCGGGAGGCTGAGGTGGGAGAATCTCTTGAATCCGGGAGGTGGAGGTTGCAGTGAGCCAAGATTGCGCCACTGCACTCCAGCCTGGGCAACAGGGCAAGACTCCATCTCAAAAGTAAAAAAGAAAATATTTATGTTAGGACTATGCTGTATTCTTGCCAATGCCATTGTTATTACTACCATTGTTATCATGATTTTCTTCGGTGCCAGAAAATAGCTTCATGTATAGTATTTAATTATTGCTGAATTTGAACATTCTCATAATTGCTAACTCATGGGATAGTAACTTTAGACATACTATTATCAACAATTTTTTTCTTCCAACATATTATTTTAATATATCTGATTAAAAGGATTGGGTTTTCTTACATTTTAGAGCTAGATTAATTTCAATGGAATAATATAAGTTATAATGCCATCCTTTCTTCCAAAAAACTCAAATTTTAAATATATCCCCATGTGTCTTCCCAAAAGTCCTCTAAGGAAGGGAAAGGTTGAGGAATATCATAATACTGGTGACAGCAGCCAATATTTTTCTGGTCTATTTGAAGCTGGGCATTTGGACAAGACCTGGCAAGAGAGTAGTGTGAAAAGACAGCCTACTACAAAGCTATGAGAAATTCTAGCATTTAAAAACCATGTAGTAAAGTGAGCAAACGTGGTATAACCAGAGAAGAGAAAAGAAAAAGAAATTTGTCATGGAAGCCATAGGATGAAAGGGTTTCAAGAAAGAGAGAGTGGTTGATGTTGCTAACAGTCAAGTAAGCTAAAGAAAGGAAATGTCAGAATTAGTAATGTAAAGGTCACTGAGGACCTGAGCTTGCAGTGTTTCAGTGCAGTAACGGGGCAAGAGCAAGATAAGAATGGAATGAAGAGTGAAAGGAAATGAGAGCATTGATAAGTCTTGAAAAATGTGGCTAAGAAAGGGAGCAAAGAGACAGAGTGATATATGGAGGCCAGGAAGGGGTCATAAAATGTTGTTGTTGCAAAATCAAAGAGACTTGAGCATGTTTAATCACATTTGGAAGCATTTACGTGAAAAGAAAAGGTTGGCAAATAAGGTTGGATAGCGTGAGTTTAAAGAGAAAGGCTCCAAAACAAAGACAGAAGGATTAGCCTTAAATGGGAAAAACTCTCCACTGCAATAGGAGGGAAGGAAAAGAGAATGCCTCAGACATAGGTAGAGTGGTTTAGAGATAAAATCTGAGCCTGGACAACATGGTGAAACTCCATCTCTACAAAATATGCAAAAATTAGCCAGGCATGATGGCACGCACGTATAGTCCCAGCTACTTGAGAGGGTGAGGTGGGAGGATCACTTGAGCGCCAAAGGTATGGCTTGCAGTGAGCCTAGCCTTGCAGTGTGACACTGCACTTCAGCCTGAGTGACAAAGAGAGACCTTGTCTCAAAAAAAAAAAAAAAAAATAAGAAATTCCCATCTAATTTCTCTGTTTTCTATCTTATCTATGAAGTAGTAGTAATCACAGTAGTAACAGAGGTAGTGGTAGGAGCAATAATATAAGTTAATATTTATTAAGGGCTTACTATATATGGGTGAAACACTGCCCCATATACATTAATTCATTAAATCCTCCTAGCAAGCTAATAAGATAAATATTACTATTATTATCATCATCATCATTTTTAGAAGATTAAGTAACACGCCCAAGGTCACATGGCTAAAAACTAACGAGCCAGCATTCAAATCCAATCAGTCTAGCTCCAGAGCATAATTCTGAACCATTTTATTATACCAATTCTAAATTTAACAACCTACAGGGCAGTAGAGACTTTCACAAGTCTCATGTTAAAGCACTTGTTAAAAGGGTTTTTTTGGTGCAGTGATAAAGACAAAAGCCAGATCAGAGTGGTTGTGGAGTAGGAAGCAAAGCAGCAGGAGGTGATATCAACTGTTAAGAAAAAGAGAGGAAGTAGAATGGTCAGAAGGGTGAGGAGCATACAGAAGAATGAAATGACCATTCCAAAGAAATGAGTGAGTTGGCCAGGGACACACGACTGGGTTTCCAGAAAATGGAAAGGATCTATTTGAATTTGGTGACCATGTGGTTATTCATGGTCACCAAATTCAAATAGATCCTTTAAAGAAGTAAATGGGAAAAAGAATTGGAAGTCCCAATTAGAACTGGTTATAATAGCAGTGACTGAACTAGCAATTCTGTATTATGGCCAAAAAGCCAGATGCATTAGAGGAGGAGCAGATATAGGTGAAATTTGTGTCATGGATACAACTGCGGAAATGGGTGACAGAGCAAGGTGGAGGGAAAAAATCACCCAAATGAGAACATTTTCAGGAACAGTCACCCAAGTGAATGTTGGATGATTTGATAGCAAAATGAGATGGAGAGTAAGTTGTGAGCTAAGTCTTTGATGAATGAGGGGGTTAAAATGTGGCATGAAAATCAAAGGAGCAGCGGTATTCTATTTTTATAAGATGGTATAGGAAATAATGCTCAGGAAGTGACAATGGGGAACAACATGGTCCTAACACTACTTCCTAACACTGAGTTATGTGAGACAAATGAAACCTAAACCACTTGAGAGGGCTTAAGTCTATGACAATAGCAGAACTAATGCTGTGGGTTTCTAACTTCCAAACCAAAGCTCCATCCACTATCAGGTATACTGTAGCCTTTTTCTTCAAATTAATTTTCTTTTTTTTTTTTTTTGAGACAGAGTCTCACTTTGTTGCCCAGGCTGGAGGCGCAGTAGCATCATCTCAGCTCAATGCAACCTCTGCCTCCCGGGTCTAAGTGACTCTCACACCTCAGCCTCCCAAATAGCTGGGATTACAGGCACCCACCACCACACCCAGCTAATTTTTGTAGTTTTAGTAGAGATGGAGTTTCACCATGTTGGCCAGGCTGGTCTTGAATTACCGACCTCAGCTGATCCGCCCACCTCAGTCTCCCAAAGTGCTGGGATTATAGGCATGAGCCACTGGGCCCAGCCCAAATTGATTCTCTTCTCTTCTCTTCTTCTTCTTTTTTTTTTTTTTTAATTTTTTTTTTTTTTGAGATAAGAGTTTCACTCTTGTTACCCAGGCTGGAGTGCAATGGTGCAGTCTCAGCTCTCCGCAATCTCCGCCTCACAGGTTCAAGTGATTTTCCCGCCTCAGCCTCCTGAGTAGCTGGGATTATAGGCATGTGCCACCATGCCTGGCTAATTTTGTATTTTTGGTAGAGATGGGGTTTCTCCATGTTGGTCAGGCTGGTCTTGATCTCCCAACCTCAGGTGATCTGCCCGCCTCAGCCTCCCAAAGTGTTCAGATTGCAGGCGTGAGCCACTGTGCTCAGCCCCAAATTGATTTTCTTAAAGTAATCTAGTAACACAGAGTATATTTTTATTGTTAAGAGAAAATAAAATAAAATCTAACTACAATTTGGTATATATCCTGCTAAAATACTGTCTAGATACTTATGTGCTTACATGTACTTTTCATATATCTTTCAGAATTTTTTTTTTTTCTTTTTTTGAGACGGAGTCTTGCTCTGTCGCCCAGGCTGGAGTGCAGTGGCATGATCTTGGCTGCAATCTCGGCTGGTGCGATCTTGGCAGTGGTGCGATCTCAATGCCACCATGCCCAGCTAATTTTTTTGTATTTTTAGTAGAGATGGGGTTTCACCGTGTTAGCTAGGATGGTCTCGATCTCCTGACCTCATGATCCGCCCGCCTCAACCTCCCAAAGTGCTGGGATTACAGGCATGTGCCACCACGCCTGGCCATCTTCCAGAATTTTTAAAAGTGTAAATGCAGACACATTATATGTACTTCAGTGAGTTTTTCTTTCTACTTACAATATTCTTATAGAATGTTCTTGTGTAGTGTTAATACAGGTTTATGTAGGTCTACCTCTTTTGATTTTTATTTATTTATTTTTTAGAGACAGGGTCGTGCTATGTTTCCCAGACTGGTCTGAAACTCCTGGCCTTAGGTAATCCTCCTGCCTTGGCCTCCCAAAGTGTTGGGATTACAGGAGTGAGCCATCATGCCCAGACCTGGGTCTACCTCTTTTGTTCATAACAGCAAAAGATTTCCATACTGTGAATATCTAACCATTCCCCCATTTATATAAATTTAGGTTTTTCCTAATTTTTTTTTTTTTTACTATAAACAAGGAATAAAAGAACATTTCTGTACATACACCTTTCTGTACATGTGCTAGAATAAGGAAAGAAGTAAAACTTAGCCAAATTATCTGCATATATTTTTATGAATTCTGCCAAACTGCCTTCTGAAAAGGCTTTGCCCTTTTACAAGACAGTTAAGTGTACCCACTTCCCCAATTCCATACCAATATCTATGCTTGAAAGAACTAATTCTTTTGGTTTAAGGAAAAAAAAAAAGAGCTAATTTTTAAATTTCTGTTAAAGAATTGAACAACAACAAAAGAAAAACACCAGTGTTTCAATTTGCATTTTGCTAATTAACAGTGAAATCTGAGAAGTTTCTCATGTGTTTTGAAATTTTTTTAAATGTTAAAACAGCTTTACTGAGATATAATTAACATACCACATGATTTGTCCATTTAAAGTATATAATTTCAGGCTGGACACAGTGGCTCACTCTTGTAATCGCAGCACTTTGGGAGATCAAGGCAGGTAGATCACTTGAGGTCAGGAATTTGAGACCACCCTGGCCAACATGGCAAAGCCCTGTCTCTACTAAAAATACAAAATAATTGGCCAGGCTTGGTGGTATATGCCTGTAGTCCCAGCCCCTTGGGAGGCTGAGGCATGAGAATCACTCCAACCCGAAAGGTGGAGGTTGCAGTGAGTTGAGATCACACCAGTGCACTCCAGCCTGGGCAACAAAGAGAGACAAATTAATTAAATTAAAAAATACATAATTTCAAAGGTACTTTTTTTTTTTTTGAATTATAGTCATAGATAAGTGAAACCATCACCACAGTCAATTTTAGAAAATTTCCATCATCTCAAAAAGAAGCCCTGGGGTCAGGCACAGTGGCTCACACCTGTAATCTCAGCACCTATGGGAGGCCAAGGCAGATGGATCACTTGAGCTCAGGAGTTTGAGACCAGCCTGAGAAGCATGGTGAAACCCTGTCTCTAGCAAAAATACAAAAAATTAGAAATTAGCCAGGTGTGGTGTGGACCTGTAGTCCCAGTCACTTGGGAGTCTGAGGTGGGAGCATCACTTGAGCCCAGGAGGTGGAGGTTGGAGTGAGACAAGATTACACTACTGCAGTCCAGCCTGGGGGACAGAGTGAGTCCCTGTCTCAAAAAAAAAAAAAAAAAAAAAAAAAAAAAGAAAGAAAAAAAAAGAAGTCCTGTATCCTCTAGCTGTTGCTCCTTACCCTCTTACCCTCCCTTCTCCTATCCCTAAGCAGCCACCAATCTACTTTCCCACTCCAGAGATTTCCCTATTCTGGACTTTCACATAAATAGAATCATATAATATGTAGACTTTTGTGACTGACTTCTCTTAGCATATGTTTTCAAGGTTCATCCAAACTGTAGCATGAATCAGTATTTCATTCCTTTTTATGGCTAAATAATATTCCATTGTATGGATATAAATTTTGATTATCCATAAGTTGATGAACATTTGGGTTGTGTCCACCTTTGGTTATTATGAATAATGCTGCCATAACATTTTTGTGTAAGTTTTTGTACGGATATGTGTTTTCATTTATCTTCAGTACACCTAGGAGTACAATTGCTGGTATGGACATATGTTTTCATTTATCTTGGGTGTACCGAGGAGTAGAATTGCTGGATCATATGGTAACTCTATGCTTAATTGTCTGAGGAACCGCCAGACTGTTTTTCGGCGGCTGCCCCATCTTACATTTTTACCAGCAGTATATGAGAGCTCCAATTTCACCACACCTTCACCAATGCTTGTCATTATTTGACTTTTTTATTCTAGTCATCCTAGTGGTTACAAAGTGGTATCTCATTATGGTTTTCATTGCATTTCGCTGATGACAATTGATGTTGAATATCTTTTCAGGTACTTATTGGTCATTTGTGTATCTTCCTTGGAGGCATGTCTATTTAGATTATTTGTCCATTTGGGGATATTTTGTCTTATTATTATTATAAAGTTTATTTATTATTAAAGTTCTTTATATATTCTAGATACAAGTCACTTACAAGATATATAATTTGCAAATATCTCTCACTCTGTGGGTTGTCTTATCACTTTCTTTTTTTTTTTTTTTTTTTGAGACAAGGTCTCACTCTGTCACCCAGGCTGAAGTGCAGTGGTACAATCTCAACTCACTGCAAGTGATGCTTCCAGGTCCAAATGATCCTCCCACCTGAACCTCTCAAGCAGCTGGGACTACAGGTGTGTGCCTCTATGCCTGGCTAACTTTTCAAATTGTTTGTAGAGATGATGTCCTGCTATATTGCCCCAAGCTCGTCTTGAACTCCAGGACTCAAGTGATCTACCTGCTTTCTTGGTAGTGTCCTTTCAAGTATTTTAAAGCTTTTAGGCCAGGAGTGGTGGTGGCTCATGCCCGTAATCCCAACACTTTGGGAGGCTGAAGTGGGAGGATCAGTTGAGGCCAAGACGTTGAGACCAGCCTGAGCTCCAAAGCAAAACCCATCTCCAAAGAAAAAAAAAAAAAAAAGGCGGGGTGTGATGTCACATACCTGCAGTCCTTGTTACTTGGGAGGTTATGGTTAGAAGATCACTAGAGCCCAGGAGTTTGAGGTTGCAGTGGGCCATGATCGCACCACTGTACTCCAGCCTAGGCAACAGAGTGAGACTCTGCCTCTTAAAAATAAATAAATAAAGCTTTTAATTTTTATAAATTCAAATTATTTTTTTCTTTTGTTGCTCATTCTATGGTGACATATCTAAGAATCTTTTGCTAAATCTGAGGTCATGGATCCAATTTGATAGCTCATCAGTAAAATTCCATCAATTAATCAATGTGAGGTCATGGAAAACATTATCGCTATGCTTTCATCTAAGAGATTTATAGCTTTAGCTTTTACATTTAGGTCTTTGATCTATTTTGAGTTAATTTTTATATTTCCCCAGTGAATGGTCTTGCTACCTTTGTTCTGTATCAGTTGACCATAGCTGCATGGGTTTATTTCTAGAATCTCAATTCTATTCCATTGATGTACATGTCTACCTATCTGCCGATACCACACTGTCTTGGTTACCATTGTTTTGTAGTAAGTTTTAAAATCAGGAAGTGTGAGTACTCCTACATTGTTCTTCTTTTCAGGATTGTCTTGGCTATTCTGGGTCCCTGACAATTCCATGTGGATTTTTTTTTTTTTTTTTTTGACAGAGTCCTGCTCTGTTGCCCAGGCTGGAGTGCAGTGGAGCGATCTCGGCTCACTGTAACCTCCACCCCCTGGGCTCAAGCAATTCTGCTTCAGCCTCCTGAGTAGCTGGGACTACTCAGTCCCAGGTAATTTTTGTATTTTTAGTAGAGACGGGATTTCACTATGTTGGCCAGGCTGGTCTCCAACTTCTGCCCTAGTGATTTCCCGCCTCAGCCTCCCAAAGTGCTGGGATTACAGACGTTAGCCACCTCGCCTGGCCTTCCATGTAGACATTATCTCATATGTTTATTAACTACATAAACTACTCCCCATTCATAGCCTTTCTTCATTTTTTTTTCAAATGGTTAATTTTTATTGTTTATTTTTTTATGAGACGGAGTCTTGCTCTGTCACCCAGGCTGGAGTGCAGTGGCGCGATCTCCACTCACTGCAAGCTCAGCCTCCTGGGTTCACGCCATTCTCCTACCTCAGTCTCCCAGGTAGCTGGGACTACAGGCATCCGCCACCACACGCGGCTAATTTTTTGTATTTTTAGTAGAGATGGGGTTTCACCGTGTTAGCCCGGATGGTCTCGATCTCCTGACCTTGTGATTCGCCCGCCTTGGCCTCCCAAGGTGCTGGGATTATAGGCGTGAGCCACCGTACCCAGCGGGTTAAATTTTTTAAATTGTTTATATAAAGAGCTCATTAATCTGGATATTAATCCTTGATCACAAAATCCTTTTCCTAGTCTGTCATTTGTCTTTCAACTTTTTTTTAGGATGCTTTTTGTCATAGAAAAGTTCTGAGTTTCATTTTACTCAGGAAGCCTTCTCCCTCCCACCTCTTCCTTGCTTACTAGTTATAAAATTATTCACCTATATTTCTTCTAAAAATTATATTAACTATTTGATTCCTTGGAACTTACTTTTGCAGATGGTGAGAGTTAGGGGGTATAATTTTTTTCCCCAAGTAGAGAGCCAACTTTCCTAACACAATTTTTACCCCATTAATTTGAAATGTCACCATTATCAAAATTAAATTCCCATCTGTAATTGAGTCTGTTTCTGGAGTTTCTATTTCTTTCGTTTATCTATTTATCTATCCCTCTATCGATACTATAGCATTTTAATTACTTAACTATATTTTGACATCTGGTAGGTCAAGACCTACCTCATTGAACTTTGAGGGATTTTCTTGACTATTTCTGCAGATGAATTCTTTCACATGAAATTCAGGATGAGCTTGCCAAATTTTTCCACAGAAATTTTGACTAGAGTTACATGGATTTTATAATAAAAACAACAAGAGCAAACACTATGGAGCCTACTAAGTGTCAGAAACTGTTTTAAGACCTTTCATATATTAATTAATCCTAACAATTCTATGAGGTAGTTACTACTGTAGTACTACTAGATCAATATTAAGAAAGAGAGATGATACAATACTATTTCTATCAGTAGCTCCACTTATTTAGGCCTTCTTTCATGTTCTTTATAATAAAGTATTATATTTTCTTCCTGCAAGTTTTATAGGCTGGGTGTGGTGGCTCACGCCTGTAATCCCAGCACTTTGGGAGGCTAAGGTGGGTGGATTACTTGACGTCAGGAGTTTGAGACCAGCCTGGCCAACATGGTGAAACCTCACCTCTACTAAAAATATGAAAATTAGCCTCGTCTCTACTAAAATACAAAAATTGGTGGTGGCGTGTGCCAGTAGTATCAACTAGTCGGGAGGCTGAGGCAGGAGAATCACTTGAACCCAGGATGCTTGCAGTGAGCTGAGATTGCGCCACTGCCCTTCAGCCTGGGTAACAGAGTGAGACTCCAGTTCAAAAAAAAAAAAAAAAAAAGTCTTACATATTTCTTTATTTCTTCCTGGGTTTATTGCTAATGATTTTGTTTTTTGTTTTTTTTCTGCTTCTATGAACAGGATCTTCTTTCCCATTATATTCTTAAATGTATACCTATTATATTCCAAATGATGGTTTCAAAAACTATTTTGTATTGACTCAAATTAAATTTATATAAATTTTTTTCTGAAATTTCATTTACCTTAGAATTATTCTGCTTTTAAACAATGGCTAGTTTATCCCATAACTATGTGTTAATCCCACAACTAATTTGCATATATTCTTATTGTGTGACACACGGCAAATTAAAGACTTGCTTTAAAGGTAAAGTGACAACACTCCTATCTTTCCCAAATCTCCTATTCAGAATTACCCTATAACACTAGATTAAACTTCTAGTGCATCTATTATAGAAAACTGCCTTCTCACCCAGTAGAATGTGACTTATAAGATCACAACAGTCAAATCTGAAGGGATAGCCAGAAAGGGATCAAATTTGGAGTTTGTTTTTGAATAGTGTAATTATTTACCTTTTAATAAATTACTAAATAATCCTTTTCTACCTTAAGGGAATCAGAAAAAAAAAAAAAAAAAAAAAAAACCTTGTACCACTGAAACATTAAAATGAAGCCAAGTTTGAGGAGTAGTCAAAGAGCTAGCTGGCATGTTTAAGTTGTCTATTTGGAGTTACAGCTATCTAGTTAACAACCTCAGAGATTAATTCAAATGAACCTGAAATAGCAGTATACCAACAGAGACCTCACTCCTTAGGCTTTTAGGGTGCCAAAGTCTTCACTTAATTAAGACTAAGCAGAGATGATCCCCGTATCTTTTGGAGACTAAGTTTCACCTTTCTTGCTCTGTAAAATTTTAGAACTCAGTGAAACCTTCTACATAACTTGTACTAACCCAGCCCATTTTCTGGAGCACAGTTAGTCTTGTTGATATGGCACACTGACATGGTTGACAGAGTACGCCAATGTAAGGCTGAATGGCAAAAACTCAAAGGCTTAAAATAACGTAGTACTTTGTTTTCAAAGGCTATGGTAAAGGCCAAGAGCAAAGTCATTCTTGCAGCTTAACAGCACTGGAAAGACCACAGCAAGTACCAGAAGACTTTCTGACACAAAATCAATAACTGCATGCAAATATGAACATCAATAGTTACAACTTCTTAGTCACTAGACTAAGTTAGGACTAGCAAAGAACAAAAGCTCTTCTAAAATGTTCTTATCCCCTAACTTACTCTTATTTAACTTCTCCATTCCTTTCTGTAAAATAATAGGATACCATGAAAAGTTGTGTAATTCCATTCTTTTAACTGCAGTTTGGCAAAGTCCTTAGGCGAAAATATACCTAAATATATTCTTATGAAAATGGCCTTCATGAAGACTAGCATATTATAAAAATCAAACAGCAGTAGGATATATGCACTACCCACCCCCCCAAAAAAAACTCTGTCAAAGTGTTAAATACCACAGTACTTCAGCTCATTCACTATTATTTAGTGCCTTAAATTTGCCAAATGTCAAAGAAAGTCAACAGAACATATTAAATACACAGACACCCATCATAAGTATTCAAATTTACATTTACATTCTGAAGTTACACATGTATTTTTTACTATAGAAAAATAGCTCTTGAGCAGCGGGGCGCAGTGGCTCACGCCTGTAATCCCAGCGCTTTGGGAGGCCAAGGTGGACGGATCATGAGGTCAGGAGATCAAGACCATCCTGGCTAACATGGTGAAACCCTATCTCTACTGAAAATGCAAAAAATTAGCCAGGCGTGGTGGCGGGTGCCTGTAGTCCCAGCTACTTGGGAGGCTGAGGAGAATGGTATAAACCCAGGAGGCGGAGCTTGCAGTGAGCCAAGATTGCGCCACTGCACTCTAGCCTGGGCAACAGAGCAAGACTCCGTCTCAAAAAAAAAAAAAAAAAAAGAAAAGAAAAGAAAAATAGCTCTGAGGCACTTGCAAATCTTATGTTTACAGCAATCACCTTATTATAATTGTCCCTTCATCCCTTACAGTAAACCTTTTGAATAAAATCCTTACTAAAAACCAAACCAAAACAAAAAAAACCCCAAACACACACACACACACAAAAACCCTCTTGGACTAAACATTTAATCCATAATAATAAGACAAAGGAAAATGTGACAGTTATTGTATGATTGAAACAGATTTAGCTGTGAGCCCTTGCATAAATCACTTCACCTTCCTGAACCTCAGGTTTTTTGATCTGTAAAAATGATAGGGTTGATCACTAGGGTAGCTTCCAGCTGTATTATTCTATACTGATCTCAGCCCCAAAGAGTCTAGGACAATTTCCAATAGATTTTAATACACTAAAAACCTTGAGAAACAACAACTAAAATGAATGTTTTTATTTTACTAATGAGTTTATGTAATAAGATTTTTATGGTGTTTGCTGGTGCTATTTGAATGAATTTTTTTTCCAGATGTTGAATCTGAAGTTGAATTTAGACATTTCTTTTTAAAACATCTAGTAGAGAACACAACACTTCCTCAACTAAGAAGAAGCCGCTGGGAAAAAAGAACTGCTGCATGAAGAAGAAACTATTGAGAGAGATGGTAAAAGATGTAAACAGTCTAAATAATATACAAGCTGAACAGTCTAAACATAAATTGTTCAGATGTAATTGTTTGAGATGCTAAGGAAGATTTTCTGTAACAGACCTGCCCGATCTTTCCCTGATTTTCATAAACTTTATATGAAGTTGGTCATGCACAAACCCCAAATATAAACCAATACATTACTTGGGACTTGATATTTTGCAGCTCATCACCAGGAAATCCACAGAGCAATAATCAAGAGCCATTTGCAAATAGTATCGCACTCTCGGCATTGTTTGAGAATAATCAATTAAAGAATTATATCAGTTTTAATCTGAGAAATTAGTGATATAAAAATATGACAATAGCAATTGTAAGTGGAAATGTAGAACAATGGGAGCTTTCCTACACAGTTGGAGGAGGTGTACACTGGCATAGCCAATCACTTTGAACATCACTTATCCAGTGAAGATGCACAAATGTTTAATCTTTCACATAAACCCTAGGAAAATTCTAACACATTTACACATGAAACCATGTATAAGAATACTCACAGTAGCACTATAGTTTTTAGTAGTCTTTTATAACATCTTCATTGAGATGTAATCAACATACCATAAAATTCACCTTTTGAAAGTGTACAATTCAATGGTTTTTAATACATTCATAGAATTGTGCAACCATCATCCTAACCAATTTCAGGACATTTTCATCTCTCCAAAGAGAAACCTGTTCCATTAGCAATCACTTTCCATCCACCCCTTCCAAGCCCTTAGCAACCACTGATTTACTTTCTATTTCTGTGGATTTGTCTTTTCTAGACAGTTCATATAAGTGAAATCATATAATATGTAGCCTGTTGTGTCTGACTTCTTTCACTTAGCATAATGTTTTCACTGTCTATCCAAGTTATAGTATATATCAGTAATTCAATTCCTTTTTATGGCTGAAAAATATTTCATTTTATAGCTACACCACATTTTGCATATTCATTCATCAGCTGATGGACATTTGGGCTGTTTCCGCCTTTTGGTTATTGTGAATAATGCTGCCATGAACACTGATGTACAAGTTTTTATGTGGACATATGTTTTCAATTATTTTGGATATATACCTGGGAGCAGAACTGATGGGTCAAATGTTAATTCTTATGCTTAACATTTTGAAGAACTGCTAGACTGTATACCAAAGTGGCTGTACCATTTTACAATCCCATCAGCAATGTATGAGGCTCCAATTTTTTCATGCCCTCACCATTATTTGTTATTGTCCATTTTTATTTCAACATTATGTATTAAAAGCAAACCAAAAGAAAAGCAAGCAAGCAACAACATCCTAGAAACTTACATGTCCATCAGTAAGAAAAGAAATTTTGGTATAGTCATACACTGGGCTACCACAGGACAATATAAAAGATAAATTATTGTTACATATATAAATGTGAAGATAAATGAACAGGTGCAGTGTATATCAAAAGAGATACATCTTAACAAATATAATTTAGATTATATATATATATATATATATATTATTTTTTTTGAGACAGAGTCTTGTTCTGTTGCCCAGGCTGGAGGACAGCAGTGGCATCTCGGCTCACTGCAACCTCCACCTCCCAAGTTCAAGCAATTCTTGTGCCTTAGCCTCCCAAATAGCTGTGATTACAGGCATGTGCCACCACACCCACTTAATTTTTGTATTTTTAATAGAGACAGAGTTTAGCCATGTTGGCCAGGCTGGTCTTTAACTCCTGATCTCAAGTGATCTCCCCGCCTCAGCCTCCCAAAGTGCTGGGATTACAAGCATAAGCCACCACACCTGGCCATATTGGAAATTTTAAAAAGCATACAGCAAAAGGATAAATAGAATATGATGCCATTTACAGATCACAAAAATGTAAGACAATACTATAAAATATTTAGGGATACATTCCTATGAAGTAAAAAATACGAAGATATATTCAACTGTATTGCTAATGGTCTTTTTTTTTTTTTTTTTTTTTTGAGATGGAGTCTTGCTCTGTCGCCCAGGCTGGAGTGCAGTGGCCAGATCTCAGCTCACTGCAAGCTCTGCCTCCCGGGTTCACGCCATTCTCCTGCCTCAGCCTCCCGAGTAGCTGGGACTACAGACGCCCGCCACCTCGCCCGGCTAGTTTTTTGTATTTTTAGTAGAGACGGGGTTTCACCGTGTTAGCCAGGATGGTCTCAATCTCCTGACCTCGTGATCCGCCCGCCTCGGCCTGCCAAAGTGCTGGGATTACAGGCGTGAGCCACGGTGCCTGGCCGGACTATCTCTTAAGCTGATTTTCATAAACTTTATATGAAGTTGGTCAACGGGGCACAGTTAAACAATATCTCATAAGACTTCTTAGTTTAATAAGATGGGACTGTAAAAAGCATTAGGGCTTCCTCACGTCAAAAATCCAAACTCTAAGGCAGTCTGTTAGACTATGCAGTTCTTAAAATATGAATTGGAAACTTTTTTTTAATTGACTTGAAATTTTTTAGTTACTTGTCCTGGATGAAGAGAATATAATGACAATTTGTTTTTGTTCTATAACTATCTCTATATAATGAAACCAGTCTAAATAATTTGATGGATCAACAAGATTTAAACTTCATTGATATCACTATTAAATAATAATGTTATAAAGTACTCTTGGATTTTGGATACAAATCTCACAGTCAACTTTTTTTTTTGAGACAGAGTCTTATTGTGTCCCCAGGCTGGAGTGCAGTGCCACAATCTTGGCTCACTGTAACCTCTGGCTTCAGGGTTCAAGATATTCTCCTGCCTCAGCCTCTCGAGCAGCTAGGATTATAGGTGCACACCACCACACCCAGCTAACTTTTTTATTTTTAGTACAGACAGGGTTTTGCCATGTTGCCCAGGCTGGTCTTGAACTCCTGGCTTCAACTGATCCACCCCCATAAGCCTCCCAAAGTGCTGGGATTACAAGACGTGAGCCACCGTGCCCAGCCACAGTCAATTTTTTTAAAGCTCTCAAAGAAGTTAATTTCCTCCAACATAACATGCTTTGTTTTCCAAACTTTCCAAGTTGGAAATTTCTTTTTTTTTTTTTTTTTTTTTTTGAGACGGAGTCTCGCTCTGTCACCCAGGCTGGAGTGCAGTGGTGTGATCTCGGCTCCCTGCAAGCTCCGCCTCCCGGGTTCATGCCATTCTACTGCCTCAGCCTCCTGAGTAGCTGGGA
The DNA here is from genome assembly GCF_002776525.5 of Piliocolobus tephrosceles. Lineage (NCBI taxonomy): Eukaryota > Metazoa > Chordata > Mammalia > Primates > Cercopithecidae > Piliocolobus > Piliocolobus tephrosceles. Next base: position 59,127,710 of record NC_045434.1, on the reverse strand, counting down.
CTACAGGCGCCTGCTACCTCGCCCGGCTAGTTTTTTGTATTTTTTTTTTAGTAGAGACGGGGTTTCACCGTGTTAGCCAGGATGGTCTCCATCTCCTGACCTCGTGATCCGCCCGTCTGGGCCTCCCAATGTGCTGGGATTACAGGCTTGAGCCACCATGCCCGGCCGGAAATTTGTTTCTTAAAAAAAAAAAGTTACATAATCTAAATCAACAGAATGAATTTAAAACAACTTTGAAAATCTTAAAAATTTCCTGCTGTATCTTGTGTTGGTACCTATATAAATCTGCACGTGGTTAAACTGTATATAGCTGTACACACACACACACACAGACACAAATAAATGCATGTAAAACTGGTGACATCTGAATAAGGTGTATGGATTGTCTCAACATCCATTTCCTGATTCTGACTTTTTTTTTTTTTTTTTTTTTGACACAGAGGTTCACTCTGTCGTCGAGGCTGGAGTGCAATGGTACCATCTCAGCTCAACACAACCTTTGCCTCCCAGGTTCAAGAGATTCTCCTGCCTCAGCCTCCCAAGTAGCGGGGATTACAGGCACCTGCCACGATGCCTGGATAATTTTTGTATTTTTTGTAGAGACGGCATTTCACTACATTGGCCACGCTGGTCTTGAACTTCTAACCGCAAGTGATCTGCCTGTTGCAGCCTCCCAAAGTGCTGGGATTACAGGCGTGAGCCACCACGCCCAGTCCCTGATTTTGATATCATACTAGAGTTATTTAAGATGTCCCTGTGGAAGAAACTGGGTGAAGGACACACCAAACGTCTCTATATAGTAATTTCCTATAAATACACAATTATTTCAAAATTTAAAAATAGTAAATCCTGGGATCCAACATGAGATACTTTAAAATAATTTGCCTATATCTTTCTGAGGTCTGCATGAAGACTCCTAAGTCCTTTATCCAAACTGTTTTTGTTTTGTTTTGTTTTTGTTTTTGTTTTTTGAGAGGGAGTCTCACTCCGTCATCCAGGCTGGAGTGCAGTGGCACTATCTTGGCTCACTCCAAACTCCGCCTCCCAGGTTCAAGCAATTATCTGCCTCAGCCTCCCAAGTAGCTGGGATTACAGGGGCCTGCCACCACGCCCAGCTAATTTTTTGTATTTTTAGTAGAGATGGGGTTTCACCATCTTGGCCAGGCTGGTCTTGAACTTCTGACCTCGTGATCCACCCGCCTCAGCCTCCCAAAGTGCTGGGATTACAGGCATGAACCACCACGCCAGGCCTATTCAAACATTTTTGATTCTACAATTGTTGGTTTACAGATCCTTCCAGCCCTTTGTTTCTCTTACTAACTTACCGATGTCTTAATAATTCTGGATTTTATGGTACTCACTAGTCCATGAGAAGGTCAGGAGAAAGGACAAAGGTAAAATTATAATGTTAACATGCTACATATTAACAGATACCATAAAGGAAGGATTCAGAATTATTTGTAGATATCCTTCCCTTAGGCCATTCCCAGAAGCCATGGAAAATGCAATACTGACTTTTCTTCTTGGACAGAGTCTTCAAGCTGGTCTAAAAGCTCTTAGAGTTGAATATGCCAGTAGCTAGATGTGGTTCCCTATTAGCTTAGGAAAAACACTGATAGAAATCTTCCTATGTCATAACTGAAAGCCAGGATGAGCAGCTACCTGTCTAGAAAGGACTGCTCCATGAGTAGTCTTGGCCTAGGCTGCAGGAGGCAGTTGAGGGATGATACACACACACCCCCCAAAGCTCATCAAAACCACTCCCACGCTCACTAATACAAAGGAACAATACTCAGATATCTAGATTAGGTCAAACCAAAATGTTCTTTTTTTCCTTCTCCTTTTCTTCCCTTTTCTCTAAGGTGAAGATAGATGATCACTAGGGACTTTTGCCCCCACTGAAATTCAGAGAAGAAATAGTTATTGTTCTTACATTGAATAATTCCAAATAACCTTGAGGTCCTTCGGGGATTTTAATAACCTGAACAGTATGTATGTAAGTACACACATATGTGTGTATGGAATGTGTGTGTGCAAGGGAATAGAGATACATTTATATGAGAAATGCATATGTATAAAAATCCTGGAATGCTATTCAGATACAATTTATGTACACATCAATAAGAGAGATCATCTATGAATAAGAAAGAGAACATGGGTAGTCATTAGCAAAGGAAGTAACTGCTTTATAAATTCTAGTGCTATCAATGCAATCCAATTAATTACCCTAACAGCCCCATGAACACTTGATCAAAAGACAGTGACTTTCAAAGACTACACCATAGATACTTGAGATTTTAATACTTCAAGTGTTAGAGCATGACTCAAATATGAAGAATTCAAAAGGCATATGCACAATCATTTGTTTGGTAAAAGTACAGGAGATCTTCAAAGGGATATACTCAAGTTCAGAGTAATAATTTACCAGAGAAGTCAGGAAAAGCTCTGGAATCAGTAACCAAAGCGGGCAATAGCAAAGAAGAGAGAAGGTATCTATTGACACTGAGAAGACAGAGCCAAGGAATCGGGGCCAGGGGGGCGGGGGGTGTTGAGAATATAAAGCTTCGGGGCTCTATTCTCAGGGGAAGAGGTGGGTATACAGTGTGAACATTCACTCTAAAATGGATAAGAAACAAATATAATAACCCAAAGTTCAAATCATGTTCACAGAAATTGTTTCAAACACATTTTCTTCTTTACTCACAGGTCATATCAAAACCATTTTATAAATCTCTCCACTAGGGCAATAGCAGCCCTGGGCTGGAAACTCTAGGTAAACAATGAAACTCCTTCACCTCCTGAGTCTTCTGCCTGCCACAGAACAACTTGCTGAAAAACAGCCTGTGAAGCTCAAAGGTTCTATATGTCTCAAAAATATGAATTCTGATTTGGTAGTTGAAAAGAATTTATAATAACTCAATTCATGTATTTGGATGCAAACTGGGAGTCCTGGACTAAATTTTCCCCCGAATGTTAAAAATGTAACATTTTTAATTTTAGTGGTAACATCTAAGGTCTGAGGAAGCCACAATCCAGGTAATAAATCATGGCTGGGAGCCATGATCCAAATGCAATCTGATAAAACTGCCTTACTATGGGATTGAACAGATGCAAATGTAGAATTTTCTAGAAGCATTACCACAAACTCATTAAACCAGAATTAATAAGGGTAACATGGGACTCCCCACACTTGTGCAACAACAAGTCATCAAGAAAATGTAACAGCCAGGCCAGGCGTGGTAGCTCACTCCTGTAATCCTAGTACTTTGTGAGGCCAAGGTGGGCGGATCACTTGAGGTCAGGAGTTCGAGATCAGCCTGGCCAACACGGTGAAACCTAGTCTCTACTAAAAATGCAAAAATTAGCTGGACATGGTGGCGCACGCCTGTAGTCCCAGCTACTCGGGACACTGAGGCAGGAGAATCGCTTGAAACTGGGAGGCAGAGGTTGCAGTAAGCCAAGATCATACCACTGTACTCCAGCTTGGAGGACAGAGTGAGACTGTCAAAAAAAAAAGGAGGGAAGGGGAGGGAAGGGGAGGGGAGGGGAGGGAAGGGAAGGGAAGGGAAGCAGTTTCAGTATAACGGAGCAAAGTAGCATAGGGGGTTTACACTACTCCTTAATGAGACTTTGAAGAGAAAGGAAAGAGATGGGTCAGTGGTTTACAAGAGAGATAAGACTGAAAGAAAGTTCTTTTGGTGGCCATTTTTATTTTTAAGAATAAGAACCAAAAAAAAGAATGACGACAACTTGAGGCATTTTAAGGAAAAGAAGAAGACAGCAGGAGAGAGTAAAGGCACAAATGAAGAGATAATTGATCTACTATCATCCTAGAAGAGGCAGAAAGGATGGTATTAGCCTGTAAAAGAAGGAGGAATGATAACAAAGATAGTCTGGGGGTGGAGAGGAGAGGAAAGTGCTGAAAGTGTGTCCTTTTTTTTTTTTTTTTTTTTTGAGAAATAGCAGTTAATAGGAAAGAAAGTAAAGATGTGATTGCAAGCATGAAAATGAGAAACGGAGCCACTTGGGATGATTAAAACATTGGCAGGAGGTAATAAAGACCAGGATAAGAGTATTTTATTTAACAAAAACACATGTAAGCACTTACTTTGTGTGAGGTAGTGTTCTGAGCACTTTTTATACATTAATGCAATTACTTCTCATAACAATTGTATGAGTTTGAAACTCTATCTTCATTTTACCTATGAAGAAACTAAAGCACAATGAGATTAAATATCTGCCCAAGCTAGTAAGTAACAGAACCAGAATTCAAATCCAGGTGGTCTGGCCTCAGAGTCTGTGCTCTTAAACACTCTATGGTGCTGCTTCTTTAATACAAAAATCAATATAGTTGTTATGAAGTCAATAAGGAATTGTGTGTGTGTGTGTGTGTGTGTGTGTGTGTGTGTGTGTGACAGAGTCTTGCTGTGTTGCCCAGGCTGGAGTGTAGTGGCACAATCTCAGCTCACTGCAACTTCCGCCTCCTGGGTTCAAGCAATTCTCATGCCTCAGCCTCTCGTGAGTAGCTGAGATTACAGACGTGCACCACCACACCTGGCTAATTTTTTATTTTCCTAGTAGAGATGAGGTTTCACCATGTTGGCCAGGCTGGTCTGGAACTCCTGGCCTCAAGTGATTCACCTGCCTCGGCCTCCCAATGTGCTGGGATTACAGGCGTGAGCCACCCCACCATGAAGTTTAGGAGAGCAGGACTGGGAAAACGCAAAGTACACTGAACCCAAACTAAAGGAAGATGAGGGCCCTTATGAAAGGAGAGTTGTAATGACTAATAGATTGGGAATCCAGCTGATTCTGACTTCAAAATCTATCCTTGACCCTAAACTTTTTTCTAAATTCTAGTAGTTCACCACACATTAGCAGTTTGGTATCTCACAATCTTACCACAAATTATAAGTGTCTAAAACTAAGCTCTACTCTTCCTCCACATCAGCTTCCTTTCTTGCCATCCTCCTTTGCATTCATATCATAGAGCAGAATGAAAGCTACATGAAAAAGGACCATCTTCCTCACTCCTCACCATTTTTTCCCCCTGGCACTTAACTTACTTCTGCATCTAGCACAGAATGGATGCTTAATAAATATTTGTTAAATATCAGTATTCTCAAAATCTTAAAATTGTCTTTGACCTTTCTTTCTCCTGCTTCCCATAACCAGTAAGTCTCAACATCCTTTATTTTTCCTAAATGCCTATTCACATCTTAGTTTACTGTTCTCTTAAATGCCTTTCACTACTGCCCTAGAGGCTAATAAGCTACTGTGCATCTTAACTCATCCCTCCTTCCTCCAATCAATCCATCCAACACAGTCTTATCAAATTAATCACTTAAAATACTACCCTTCTCACATTACTACTCTACTTCAAAATATTCAACCTGTTTATTTTATAAGCAGTTACGAGATACCCAGCCTGCCAGGAACCATGCCTTTTCCAATTGAAAGTAACCTCTATCTTCTCAGAACATCTAATTAGCCAGTGTATTCATTCCATAATTATCCCGCCTTAAACAGTTAGTTGTTACTGTTTTCATGTAACCATGTCTTAGCTCACCAAATGGTATAACAGGGGTATCCAATCTTTTGGCTTCCCTAGGCCACATTGGAAGAATCGTCCTGGGCCACACATAAAACACAGTAATACTAATGAGAGCTGATGAGCACAAACAAAACAAAAAAGCCAGAAAAATCTCATAATGTTTTAAGAAAGTTTATGAATTTGTGTTAGGTCACGTTCAAAGCCGTCTTGGGCCGCAAGTGGCCTGAGGGGCCATGAGTTGGACAAGCTTGGTGTAAAAGGTTCACCTCCCAGCATTCAAAAAGAATAAAAAGGTACAAGGTTGAAAAAAATAGTCTCTGATGAACTCTGGTTGGTCCACTACCCTATTATATTATTTAATATTTATATTATATTGAAAAAACTTTAATGATCCTTCCCATATTCCTTTATTACAGATAACAACTTCCAGGGTAATTTTTACATCAAATAAATGATTAAGACTATTTAATCCACATACAACTTACAAAAGGATGCAATCTTTACATATAAGATTGTATTTACATATCAATCCCTAAACTATGTTTTTAAAATTTAGTTTTATTCTTACTACCACTCACATTTCTGTATATCCATTCAATTTATACTTTCAGTTTGTTTCAGCTGATTCAATACCTATGACACAGCAAATTGTCTAAATTTTGCAAGAACTTTCAACATCAGAGGTACTTATTCCTAACAGTTGCACTCCTCACATTGATACACTCCCTGAAGGTCAAGGATCTAAATTCTGTAATATTTTTAGCATCTAAAATCCTGGTTTATGCTCTCCTTCTAGTTCTCGTGGTCTTTAAAAGACATAAGAACATGCTATCAAATTGCTAATTCCCTGTTAAGCCCTACCCAACCAAAGTTTAACTAATAAAAAAAAAAATCTAAAACAAGAATCAATTATTAAGAAAGAAAATCAAATATTTTTAAGCAAAAGAAGTTATAAGGTGTGAAGCACAAACTTGGATTATTCCAACTCTGATTATTCTTATTAAATTATCAACTGGAACACCTCACTGCTCTTTTCTTGCCACCACCCCCTTCCTCTGCTTAGTTCATTCATTGAACAAATCTTTATTCCCAATGCCTAAGACTTAACCGATACTGCGGTAGATGCAATTAAAATAATAGTGAATAAGTTAGGCACAGTCCCTCCCTTCCCAGAGCCTAAAGTGTATTGACCATAAGGATATATGACAATTAAACTGTAAGACTATATGACAAGTGTTATGACAGGTAAGCTATAAGAAACAAAGTTGGGGCTGGGTGCCATGGCTCATGCCAGCATTTTGGGAGTCTGAGGTGGGAGGACTCCTTGAGGTCAGGCATTTGAGACCAGCCTGGGCAATATCGTGAGACCTTGTCTCTACAAAATAAAGATTAAAGAATTAGTCGAGCATGGTGGCACACACCTGTAGTCCTATCTTCTTGGGAGGATCCCTTGAGCCCAGGAGTTTGAAGTTACAGTGAGCTATGATTATACCACTGCACAACATAGTGAGACCCTATCTCTTAAAAAAACAACAAAAAGATATAAAGGGAAAACCCAGTATGGGTTGTGCCATGGGAGGCTCCTTAGAGGCACTGATGTTGAACCTGAGACCTGTAAAATTGGTAACAAAAGAGAGACAATAAGGATTGCGGAAGTAGGAGAAGGAAATGTATTAAAACTTGGAGATGAGAAAATGATATAATTGAGAAAGTGAAAAACGATCAGTGTGGTTGAAGTGTAGAATTAAAAAATGGGAATGACAAGAAGTGAGATTGGAGAATAGGGCAATGACAACCACTGAAAGATTTTAAGAAAGGTGTGAAATATTCAGGTCTTCCTGGCTGAAGCATAGAAAGTAGTAGGACAGGCAGGGTGCAGTGGCTCACACCTGTGTAATCCTAGCACTTTGGGAAGCTGAGGCAGGCAGATCACTTGAGGTCAGGAGTTTGAAACCAGCCTGACCAACATGGTGAAACCCCGTCTCTACTAAAAATACAAAAAAGTTAGCCGGGTGTGGTGGCACATGCCTGTAATTCCAGCTACTCAGGAGGCTAAGGCAGGAGAATTACTTGAAGCCAGGAGGTGGAGGTTGCAGTGAGCCGAGATCGCACCATCGCACTTAAGCCTGGGCAACAGAATGAGACTGTCTTAAAAAAAAAAAAAAAGAAAGAAAGAAAATAGTTGGAGAAAGTAGAATAGAAGCATGGAAATTATTCAGCAGACTCTTTCTATAACCCAGGTGAGAGACAATTACTTGGACTAAAGTGGATGAGGCCAGGCACAGTGGCTCCTGCCTGTAATCCTAGCACTTTGGGAGGTAGAGGTGGGCAGATTGCCTGAGCTCAGGAGTTTGAGACCAGCCTTGGCAACACAGTAAAATCCTGTCTCTACTAAAAATACAAAAAAATTAGCCAGGTATGGCGGCATGCACCTGTAGCCCCAGCTACTCAGGAGGCTGAGGCAGGAGAACTGCTTGAACCCGGGAGGCAGAGGTTGCAAGTGAGCTGAGATTGCACCACTGCACTCCAGCCTGGGTGACAGAGCGAGACTCCGTCTTTAAAAGAAAAAAAAAAAAAAAAAAAGAGACAAATGAAAGCAGATGGATTTGATAGATATATAGGAGGTATGATCCATAGGATTTGGTGACTACAAGCTCATGAGAGGACCAGCATGAGAGGTCCATGTCTCTTTTATTCCCTACTATATTCACAGTCTTAGGTATCTAGCACATAGTAACTGCTGGATAAACATTACTAAACAAATAACAAGGAATCACAGATGTTACCTAGGTTTCTAGCATAATGACTGGGTAGAGGGAGGTGCCCTTTACTGAGACAGAAAATAGAGGAGAAGCAGTTCATATAAAATATGTTGAGTCTGAGGTACCTGCGAGCCTCCAAGGAAAGATAATGAGAATCCAGTTGGATATATATTTATAAAGCTCAGGAGAAAATGTAAAATAATGGCAGCCTCAGTGCCTCAGTTAAAGCTATAGCCGATAACTGTCACTTTTAAAGCATACTATGTGAGACATCATCCCAATAATCCTTTTAAATTTCCCAAGGTTACTAACGGTTTTATAATCAAGGGTATCAAAAAATTAATATACCTTCTTGATCTTAAAACCATTAGAAATAATATTTTATTTCTTGACCAAAGTGGTAGTAACTCAAACCTTTGCTTTATAAAAATTCATTAAGTTATACATTTGTAGCTGGGCACGGTGGCTCAAGCCTGTAATCCCAGCACTTTGGGAGGCTGAGACGGGCGGATCACAAGGTCAGGAGATCGAGACCATCCTGGCTAACACGGTGAAACCCCGTCTCTACTAAAAATACAAAAAACTAGCCGGGCAAGGTGGCGGGGATCTGTAGTCCCAGCTACTCGGGAGGCTGAGGCAGGAGAATGGCGTAAACCTGGGAGGCGGATCTTGCAGTGAGCTGAGATCCGGCCACTGCACTCCAGCCCGGGCGACAGAGCAAGACTCCGTCTCAAAAAAAAAAAAAAAAAAAGTTATACATTTGTGTTTTATGTACACTTTTCTGTGTGTTAAATTTTGCAATAAAAAGGGGATTTTTCAGGGCCGGGCGCGGTGGCTCAAGCCTGTAATCCCAGCACTTTGGGAGGCCCAGACGGGTGGATCACGAGGTCAGGAGATCGAGACCATCCTGGCTAACACTGTGAAACCCCGTCTCTACTAAAAAATACAAAAAACTAGCCGGGCGAGGTGGCGGGCGCCTGTAGTCCCAGCTACTCGGAAGGCTGAGGCAGGAGAATGGCGTAAACCCGGGAGGCGGAGCTGGAAGTGAGCTGAGATCGGGCCACTGCACTCCAGCCTGGGCGACAGAGCGAGACACCCCCTCAAAAAAAAAAAAAAAAAAAAGGGGGGGGGGGATTTTTTTAAACCTTCATAAACTAGAAATAAGAAAATTCTTAATCAAAGAAGCTATTGGAAACTAAACACCGTATTTCTAGTAGAAATGCTAGAGACATTCTCATTAAAGGAAAAAAAAAAAAAAAAGACATCCTCTGTCACAATTATTAACAGTGTTCTAAATGTTCTGGTTAAAACTAAAGACCAGAAAATAAAAAAAGGAAGGCATAAACATTGGGATCTTTTCAACAGTGGTGCTGGGACAACTGGATATCCACATGCAAAACAAAGTTGGACCCCTAGTTCACACCATATATAAAAATTAACTCAAAATGTATCAAAGACCCAAGTGTAAGAGCTAAAACTACACAACTCTAAGAGAAAACATACCTGTAAATCTTTATGACTTGGGAATAGGCAATAATTTCTTAGATATGACACTAAAAGTATAAGCAACAAAATTCTCAAATTTTTCTCTAAAAAATTAGAGAAATTAGACATCATCAAAATTAAAAACCTTATAGTGTTAAAGATTTAAACCTTTGGGGCAAAACCAAAAAGAAATTATCAGTGGCCAGGTGCGGTGGCCCACACCTGTAATCCCAGCACGCTGGGAGGCTGAGGAGGGAGGATCATTCGAGGTCAGGAGTTCGAGACCAGCCTGGCCAACATGGTGAAACCCCATCTCTACCAAAAACACAAAAAACAGCCAGGCATGGTGGTGTGCACCTGTAATCACAGCTACTCAGGAGGTTGAGGCATGAGAATCACTTGAACCAGGGAGGCAAAGGTTGCAGTGAGCCGAGACAGTGCCACTACACTCCAGCCTGGGTGACACAGCGAGACTCCATCTTACAAAAAAAGAAAAAGAAATTATCATCATGATTAATAGATGCTAATATACAACTGAAAAATCCAGAGTTTGAGAAAACTAATAACATAGTTCAGTAAAAAAATCAAATAAATACTACTACTTTTTAAAAACTCCTTTTCCTTTTTTTTTTTTTTTTGACACAGAGTCTCACTCTGCTGCCCAGGCTGAAGTGTAGCAGCACAATCACAGTTCACTGCAGACCTGAATTCCCAGGCCCAAGTGGTCTTCCTACCTCAGCATCCCAAGTAGCTGGGACCACAGGCATGTGCCACCAGGCCCAGCTATTCTTTTGTTTGTTTGCTTGTTTGTTTTTCAGAGACAGGGTTTCTCTATGTTGCCCAGCCTCCCAAAGTGCTGAGATTACAGGTGTGAGCCACCTTGTCCAGGCGAAATTGCTTTTTTTTTTTTTTGAGACAGGGTCTCACCCTGTCGCCCAGGCTGGAGTACAGTGTTGATCTCAGCTCACTGCAGCCTCTGCCTCCCAGGCTCAAGCCATCTTCCCTCCTCAGACTCCTGAGTAGCTGGAACTATCCGCACGCACCACCACGCCCAGCTAATTTTTGTATTTTTTCTAGAGATGTTGCGCAAGCTGGTCTTGAATTCCTGGATTCAAGCAGTCCACCCACTTCAGTCTCCCAAAGTGCTGAGATTACAGATAAGAGTCACTGGGCCCAGCCAAAAATTACTTTTCTAATATAAGAAAAACTGATTAGAAAATATAATGAAGGGGCCAGGCACAGTGGCTCACACTTGTAATCCCAACACTTTCGGAGGCCAAGGTGGGTGGATCACCTGAGGTCAGGAATTTGAGACCAGCCTGGCCAACATGGTGAAATCCCGTCTCTACTAAAAATACAAAAATTAGCCAGATGTGGTGGCACCTGCCTGTAATCCCAGCTACTTGGGAGGCTGAGTCAGGAGAATCACTTGCACCTGGGAGGTGGAGGTTTCAATGAGCTGAGATCACGCCACTGCACTCCAGCAGAGTGCATAGGGCGACAGAGCAATACTCCGTCTCAAAAAAAGAAAAAAAAGAAAGAAACTATAATGAAGGAAATGGCATTCAGAATATCAACAATAACAACAACAACAAAATATTGTTTTGAATAATGCACCATGTTTATGTAAAATGTTAACATTCGGGAAAGCTGGGTGAAGGGTATACGAATACTCTCTAAACTATCTTTGCAAATTTTGTAAATCTTAAATCACTTCAAAATAAAAAGTTTATTAAAACAAAACAAGAACGTAAAGAAACAAGGCATAGACTGGGGTAAAATAGCTATAATATATTTATCTGACCAAGGACTTATTCCAGAAAACATCAAGAATGCCTGCAAATCAATAATAAAAAGCAAAAAGCAAATTTAATGTACAAAAGACTTAAACCAGACACACACACACACATACACACACTCCAAATAACTAATAAATATGTGAAAAGGTGCTGAACATCACTAGTCATTGGGGAAGTGTAAGTTAAAACCAGAATGAAATAACACTATACAAACAATGGCTAATATTAAAAAGACAAGACAAAAATGCACTGACAATATTAAATATGAACAAAGATGTGGGCTGGGCACAGTGGCTCATGCCTGTAATCCCAGCACTTTGGGAGGCTAAAGTGGGAGGATTGCTTGAGCCCAGGAGTTTGAGACCAGCCTGAGCAACATAGCAGGACCCTGTCTCTAAAAAAAAAAAAAAAAAAAAAAAAAATAGCTGGGTGTGGTGGTGCACACCTGTAGTCCCAACTATTTGGAAGGCTGAGGTGAGAGAAAGGCAAGAGCCTGGGAGATTGAGGCTGCAGTGAGCCGTGATCAAGCCAGTGTACTCCAGCCTGAGTGACAGAGTGAGACAGTGAGACTCCATCTCAAAAAAAAAAAAAAAAAAAAAGATGTGGAATAAATGGAACTTGTATTCAAAAGAATGACAATATCAAATATCAACAAAGATGTGGAGCAAATAGAATCCTAATTCATTGCTAGGGGTAGTATAAAATAGTACAACCACATCAGAAAGCAGCAAGTTGCTAATAAACCTAAAATTTTATATTCTCAGCCGGGCATGGTGGCTCACGCCTGTAATCCCAGCACTTTGAGAGGCTGAGGCAAGTGGATCATCTGAGGTCAGGAGTTCGAGACCAGCCTGGCCAACATAGTGAAACCTCGCCTCTACTAAAAATACAAAAAATTAGTTGGGTGTGGAGGCGGACTCCTGTAATCCCAGCTACTAGGGAGGCTGAGGCAGGAGAATCACTTGAACCCAGGAGGCAGAGGTTGCAGTGAGCTGAGATGGTGCTGTTGCACTCCAGCCTAGCAACAGAGCGAGACTCCATCTCAAAAAAAAAAAATTTATATACTCTATAACCCAGCAATTTCATTCTCAGGTATTTACCCAAGAGAAATAAAACTAATATGTCTACAAAAAGATTTGTAGAATATTCATAGCATCTTTATCATCTTTATTCATAATAGCAAAAAAAGAAATAACTCAAATGTCAATAATCAGAAGAATAAACTAATTTTGGAATACTTGCACAATGGATTACTACTCAGCCACAAAAAACAACAAACTATGGATACATGAAAAATGAATAAATCTCAAAAACATTATGTTCAGTTGAAGAAACCAAACTTTAAAAGGTACATATTCTATATTCCTTTTAAAACAGCTAAAACTGAAAGAGTGGGATGTCTGGCTTCTGAACAGGAAGTTCATAGCACCAGTGATGAGAGACAGAATTAAATATGGGTGATGTTGAGAAAGGCAAGAAGCGTTTTGTTTAGAAGTGTGCCCAAGGCCAGGCATGGTAGTTTATGCCTGTAGTCCCAGCACTTTGGGAGGCTGAAGTGGGCAGATTGCTTGGACCCAGAAGTTCATGACCAGCCTGGGCAACATGGCAAAACCCTGTCTCGATAAAAAATACAAAAATTAGCCGGGCATGGTGGTACGTGCCTATAGTCCCAGCTACTCCAGTGGCTGAGGTGGGAGGATGGCTTGAGCCCAGGAGGCAGAGGTTGCAGTGAGCCAAGATCGTGCCATTGCACTCCAGCCTGGATGATGGAGCCAGAGTTTGTCTTAAAAAAAGAAAAAACAAAAGGTGTGCCCAGTGCCACACCATGGTAAAGCGAGGCAAGCACAAGAGTGAGACAAATCTCCATGGTCTCTTTATGCAGAAGACAGGTCAGGCCACCGAATTCTCTCACACAGATGCCAATGAGAACAGAGGCATCACCTGAGGATACAAGACACTGATGGAGTATTTGTAGAATCCCAAGAAGCACATCCCTGGAACAAAAATGACCATTGCCAGCACTAAGAAGAAGGCAGAAAGGACAGACTTGATAGCTTATCTCAGAAAAGCTAATAATGAATAATAATTGCTCTCTTATATACACCAGAATTCAGATCATGAATAACCCATTATTTTTGTTGAGCAGTCCTGATTTAATCAAGACTAGCTTGTGGTTAAATGAATACATTTGAGTTTTTTTTATTTTAATAGTAATTCTGATTCAGTAAATGGTATCACTGTTTCCCCCTTCTAAAACTATGATTGGACTTAATTCGTAGTGTTCAACTTTTCACAAAGATTGTGAATGCCATCTTAAAACCTATTGGAGATTGGCTTTATATTCAGATTTATATAACTGGCTATATGAATATATTTAAATACTGGGGAAATGTCTTCACTGTCTCAGAACCAAGCAAGACCCACCTGTGTTCTGTGTTCACATGCCTCTTAAAGGCAAGTACTGAACATAAGGTAGCGATGTCTACTTTATATTTCTGGTCTTAACTATGCCAATTTAATTAGAATTCTCTGTGTCTAAAATGGTTCCTTGGCTAGGCATGGTGGTTCATGCCTGTAATCACAGTACTTTGTTGCAGCTGAAGTGGGAGGACTGCTTGAGGCCACAAGTTGGACCACATAGAGAGACCTCGTCTGTACAAAAATTAAAAATAGCCAGGCAGGGTGGTGCATTCCTGTAGTTGTAGCTACTCAGGAGGCTGAGGTGGAAGGATGGCTTGAGCCCAGGAGGTCAAGGTTGCAGTGAGCCATGATCCTGCCATTGCCTCCAGCCTGTGTGACAGAGTGAGACCTTATCTCAAAATAAAATGATTCTTTTAACTTATTAAAAGGCATTTTATATGGCTTATATATAATATCAAATAAAGAATAGTTAATATTCTTTAAAACAACAACAACAACAAAAAAAAAAACCAGCCAAAACTATTCTAGAATGATAGAAATTATAACAGTGGTGGCCTGGGGGAGGATGCAGGGGTGGTGGGTAGAACTTGCAGGAAGCAAAAATGTCCTATTTCTTGATTTGGGTGATGGTTACTATATTAGGCTATTCTTGTGTTGCTATAAAGAAATACCTGAGGCTGACTAGTTTATAAAGAAAAGAGATTTAATTGTTTCACAGTTCTGCAGGCTGCACAAGGCATGGTGCTGACATCTGCTTGGCTTCTGGGGAGGCCTCAGGGAGCTTTTACTTACGGTGGAGCACGAAGTGGAGCAAGCACATCACAGGGCAAGAATAGGAGCAAGGTTGTAGGGGGCAGTGCCACACACTTTTAAATGACCAGATCTCGGCCAGGCGCAGTGGCTCACACCTGTAATCCCAGCACTTTGGGAGGCCAAGGCAGGCAGATCACCTGAGGTCAGGAGTTCAAGACCAGCCTGGCCAACATGGTGAAACCCTGTTTCTACTAAAAATACAAAAAATTAGCCAGATGTGGTAGCACGCACCTGTAATCCTAGCTACTCGGAAAGCTGAGGCAGGAGAATCGCTTGAACCCAGGAGGCGGAAATTGCAGTGAGCTGAGATCACATCACTGCACTCCAGCTTGGGCAACAAGAGCAAAATTCTGTCTCAAAAAAAAAAAAAAAAAAAAAAGGATCTCCTGAGACTGCACTCACTATCTTGAGAACAGCACCAAACCACAAGGGACCCTCCCCTATGACCCACACACTGCCCACCAGGCCCCACCTCCAACATTGGGGATTACGTCTCAACATGAGATTTTGGGGGGACAGATATCCAAACCATATTGGTTACATGGTTGTATACATTGTCAAAACCCATCAAACTGTAGATTTAAGTTCTATGTATTTTACTATATGTAAAATTTACCTCAATTTTAAAAAATGAGAAAGTGAGGAAAGTTTATCTGAAATTTTTAGATACGATGGCCTGGAAGTGCTTCACTGCAAAGGTGACATTTGCAAGCCACGTGTGTATCTGATGGAATAGCATTCCAGGCAGAAGGAAAAACAGATGTGAGGCCCTTAAGCATCTATTCCTAGCAACTGGAGTTTTTGAGAAACAAGGAGGACGCTAATGTGACTGGAATAGGTTGAACAAGGGAAAGACAAGTACTGAGAGCTAATGGGGGATCAGATCATACAGTGTCTGGTAGGTCATGGGAAGACTCACTAAAGATTTTTATCCTCATCTTAGTCTGAAAGAAAATCACCTAAATGCCTACCAAGAATAAGGCACTGTGCACAGACAGCTTACGTAAAGCTTATGTAAGTAGCAAAACCAGGATTAGAAACCAAGTATGTCTGATTCCAAAGCTCATAATCTTAACCACTTTGCTTTACTAACTCAACATAACAATACTCAATATTTACTGAATGCATACTATCAATATGTTAGAGCTAAAAGGCTTTATATCAGAACTTCCCAATCATTTATTGTTCTAAAATGTCTTATAAGTAGTGTAATATAAAGATCTTCTGAATAAAATTTTGTATTGTATTAAAAATGTTTTGCAACCAACTAAAAATTCAGGATGGGTAAAGTTATATTTGATTCATATGGTTCTCTATATAAACTTCCTAATTATAATTTTGATACAGAAAACTATAAACATGACTTCACTATGTGGAACCACTTATGTTCCATAGTTTTGGTGCATAAAACTATGCACATGGCACAGTACGGTCACTCCATGAAATAGCCCCTTCTCTTGATCTTCCTGTTGAATCATTTTAGCCTATATTTTTATTTTAGTCTACATTGTTTAACATCAGTGAGGTTCTACATTTTGCACGCATATGTAAATGACGTTTTCTATTTAATTTGCTCTAATCGCCCCATAATTTCTGTATGTTTGTCATTAATAGCATTATAATCAATATCATCATTACTAATACATATGGTATTATTAGTTGTTCCTAAATAAAACATAATTTTGTAGTTTCTTGGTTCTTTATTTATTTAATATTCATATATTTTTATTCTATTGCTCAATGTCTGATTTTTAATGCATTTTCTTATCATTACTGTATTAAGAAAATACAACTGATTTTTTTTTTTTTTTTTTGAGACAGAGTCTCACTGTCTCCCAGGCTGGAGTGCAGTGGTGTGTTCTTGGCCCACTGCAACCTCCACCTCCCAGTTCAAGCAATTCTCCTGCCTCAGCCTCCCAAGTAGCTGGAATTACAAGCATGTGTCACCATGCTTGGCTAATTTTTGTATTTTTAGTAGAGACAGAGTTTCGCCATGTTGGCCAGGCTGGTCTCGGACTCCTGACCTCAAGTGATCTGCCCACCTCAGCCTCCCAAAGTGCTGGGATTACAGGCATGAGCCACCAAACCCAGCAACAATGAATTTTTGTATCAAATTAGCAAATATCCTCTAGTTTACCGGGGTATTATACAAATGTCATTTTCTGTGTATACCATGACATGAAGGAGGTAGGAAAGCAATGCTTTAGCTATTACTTCACACTGAGTAGGTGCAGAATTCTGATAATATAAAAATCTCAGCAGCAATGGAATGCTAAAAGAATCCTACCTCTATAAAACTACGTTTCTAAGAGATCTTTTGGGGGAGGCGGGGGCGCGGGGACAGGGTCTTGCTCAGTCACCCAGGCTGGAGTGCGGTGGTGCAATCACAGTTCATTGCAGCCCCAAACTTCCAGGCTCAGGTGATCCTCCCGCCTCAGCCTCCTGAGTAGCTGAGACTACAGAGGTATGCCACCATGCCCAGCTAATTTTTGTATTTTTGTAGAGATGGGGTTTTGCTATGTTGCCCAGGCTAGTCTTGAACTCCTAAGATCAAGCAATCTGCCCACCTCAGCCTCCCAAAGTGCTGGCATTACAAGTGCTAAGAGGCTTTTAAAAAAAATAAAGAGATCTAAATGGAGAGGTAAGCCAGGATTTCAGAAAACCAGCACAACCTAGGTAGAAGACTAAAAGCTTCTGAGTCAGACAGATGTGAGTTTAAATACCAGCATGACCTGTGATCCCTAGGTTAGGACAAATTACCTTCTTTGATTCTTCTTCCTCATCATTAAATGGAATAAACCACCTATTTGGTAGAGCTGTTGATGTAAAGATAATTTTTAAAAAGCAAAATGCATAGCAACACTTGGTATAAAGCAGCACTCAGTAAACATTACTTTTTTTTTTTTTCTTTTTTTGAGACTGTCTCACTCTGTTGCCCAGTCTGGAATGCCGTAGTGCAATCTTGGCTCAACCCCCCAGGGCACAAGCAATCTTCCTGCTTCAGCCTCCTGAGTAGCCACAACTACGGGCAACCACACTTGGCTTTTTTTTTAGACACAGGATTTCCCTATGTCTAAAAATGCCCAGGCTGGTCTCAAACTTCTGGCCTCAAGTGATCCTCTTGCCTTGGCATCCCAAGGTGCTGGAATTACAAGCATGAGCCACTAAACCTGGCCACAGTACTTACAGTAATTTTAACATACCATGAGTTCAACTATGTTAAAATATTTGCAAAAGCTAAGATAGCCTGAGGAAGAACAAAGAGAAAAAAACAGTTAATATGTTAGGGTGGTGTTTGTACTAATTGTTTTCTGTTTTAAAAAATTTTGCTGGCCGGGCACAGTGGCTCATGCCTGTAATCTCAGCATTTTGGAAGGCTGAGGCGGAAGGACTGCTTGAGCCCAGGAGTTCAAGACCTGCCTGGGCAACATAGTGAGACCACATCACTACAAAAAACTAAAAAATGAGGCAGGAGGAATGCGTGAGCCCAGGAAGTCAAGGCTGTAAGTGAGCCATGATTGAGCCACTGCACTCTCACCTGGGTAACAGAGTAAGATCCTGCAATGTTATCATGTTGCTTAGTAATAGACAGATATAGAGATGAATAAGTCAAATGTAAAACCAATTCTTAATAGAATCCTTAGATTAATTATCTTGGAACATGAATAATTACCCCGATGTTTCTATTAATTTGACGTTTTTGAAAGAGGAATAAAACTATAAGGCATCAGACTGGATTAAGAAAATGTGGCACATATACACCATGGAATACTATGCAGCCATAAAAAAGGATGAGTTTGCATCCTTTGTAGGGACATGGATGCAGCTGGAAACCATCATTCTTAGCAAACTATCACAAGAACAGAAAACCAAACACCGCATGTTCTCACTCATAGGTGGGAACTGAACAATGAGATCACTTGGACTCAGGAAGGGGAACATCACACACTGGGGCCGATCATGGGGAGGGGGGAGGGGGGAGGGATTGCATTGGGAGTTATACATGATATAAATAATGAATTGATGGGTGCTGACAAGTTGATGGGTGCAGCACACCAACATGGCACAAGTATACATATGCAGCAAACCTGCACGTTATGCACATGTACCCTAGAACTTAAAGTATAATAAAAAAATAAATAAAATTAAATTAAAAAACAATAAAAAAAAACTATAAGGCATCATCCTTCTTCAAAAGTTCTTCACAAGAATTTACAGCACATTTTGCTTCTTCTCAAAGTACTAATAATTTGCAAATAACTACATTTCCATAGATAGAAAAGAATATCAAGCAGAAATTTGATAAATAGAACATTTCATTATATCTTATTTCTGTACCATGCTTAAGGTATTCCTTTAGCTTTTTTCTAGGCCTCATATTTCTCATTTGTATTAATAAAATGGGCCAGGCACAGTGGCTCACACCTGTAATCCCAGCACTTTGGGAGGCCAAGGCAGGCATATCACTTGATGACAGGAGTTTGAGACCAGCCTGGCCAATATGCTAAAACCCGTCTCTACTAAAAATACAAATATTAGCTAGGCATGGTGGCGTGTGCCTGTAGTCCCAGCAACTAGGGAGGCTGAGGCAGGAGAATCACTTGAACCCTCGAGGCGGAGGCTGCAGTGAGCCAAGATCGTACCACTGAACTCCAGCCTGGGCAACAAACAGAGGGAGACTCTGTCTCTAAATAAATAAATAGAACAAAATAAAATGGCACAGGTGGGCCAAATGCTGTCCTCTAATGTTCTTTTTGCTATAATATCCTGGAACTTCATAATCTTCTCATAAAACAAATGCATAATGACAGTCCTGCAACTCTGTACTTTCAAGTGGTCCTATAATACTCTTTCACCCTAGTGGTGGTCCGCAGAGCTGAAGACATTACTGTCTCTTCTCACAGAGCCAGTGGACCCAAAAGGAACTAGAAATTCACAGGAGAGATAGACAAAACGATTAATGATTTGGAAATTAAATTAAAGAATAGACATGTTTATCCTGATTAGAGAAGGCTAATGACAAGGTCTTGATTATCTTAAAATACACAAAGGTAAATGTGTAGATAATGATCAATACCCTTTTCTCCACTTTTACTATGAACAGATTAATAGGAAATGGAATCAACATGAGGTACAAGCAATATAGACCAGAATATATCTTTAAGATTATGAGTTTGTCAGTAACTGTGGGATGCCTGAGAGCAAGACACAGTTGTATGCCATCTTTGTATCCCAGTATACAACAGCATCTGGCATCGAGAAAGTGCTCAATACAAATGTGCCCCCAAAATTAATAAGAGATCATTTGACTGTTTAAAGATTCAAACTACACACTGGACATGGTAGCTCACGCCTGCAATTCCAGCGCTTTGGGAGGCCAAGCTGGGTGGATCACTTGAGGCCAGGAGTTTGAGACCAGCCTGACCAACATGGCAAAAGCCCATCTCTACTAAAAATACAAAAATCAGCCGGGCATGATGGTGCATGCCTGTAGTCCCAGCTACTCAGGAGGCTGAGGCACAAGAATCGCCTGAGCTCAGTAGGCAGAAGTTGCAATGAGCTGAGATCGTGCCATTGCATTCCAGCCTGGGTAACAGAGGGAAACTCTGTCTCAAACATAAAAAAATAAACATTCAAAATACAGAAGTACATTATAGAGACAGGACAGAACATTTCTCTGGATATTAAGAAAAATGAAGATAACTTTGCATTAAGTTAGGTAAAGTTATTTCCTTATTACAAAAAAAAAAAAAAACCCTTGGGTCTTGGTGATTCTGTCATGAAGTGGCTATACACACACAGAGCTGAAGTAAGGCAGTCTCCATTCTCAACTGAAAACTGGTGCCAATCATAAAAATGTTGCCTGCTTTAAAAAATACCTGTTAAGCACTTAGAGTTCTAGCAGTCAAATTCTCCTAATACTAGCCCTGTATGGCAATTGTGAAGTATGAATGGATGTGGCTCCTCACTAGAGCCCTTGTGCTGTAGGAAATCTTCAACAGGTGAAATGATTCTCAACAGATAGAAGGAATCTTGGTCATCCTTCAGAATCACTTTCCATTACCCCTAGTGATTTATAGTGAGGTGAGTTATTCTTTTGACCTCATTTTTCATGCTATTTACTGTCAAGGACGAACAATTTAAACATGGGAAGGAAAATCAATATAAGAGACATAATCATAAAACAGTGAAGCTGCATTCACAGGATCCAAACACAATCTGTTTTGGCATATTAAAGTCACATTTCATTGCCAGACCAACCAACTTTCAAAAAAATAAAAATCACTAACTAAAAAAAGGAACCTGGTAAAAATGTTGCCAAGAAGCAGGAAAAAAAAAAAAAAGCAACCTGCCTCGCCTGAAATGCCCGCATATAAACACAACAGTTCATAAAACCATACATCTCACTGTGAAATTCACATTCAATTAGAAGAGCCAATTTCTCTTAGACCTCAAAGAGCACAACAGCCAACCAACCCAATCTCCACATGAATGCCCAATGTCACTTCCATTTTCTAAGACAAGCACATTATTTGCCCACAGTTGACTGCCCAAAACTGATGCAGCTAGAATGGACACTCTTCCTATCTTCTTTCTTATAAAGTGGTCTCTTTCTTCTCCTTACATCACCAAGTTACTCTCTATTTTTTTTTAGTTTTCTTTGGAGCCTTCCCTTTGAAGTTTTCTTTCATAATGGACCTTGAGAGTTGGCAGTTGTCTTAGGGAATAAGAAACCATATTACTGAACTGGAATTCTGAACAATATTTCAAAATAAAGGGAATAATATGCTTTGGATATTTGTTCCCTCCGAATTTCATGTTGAAATGTGATCCCCAATGTTGGAAGTGGGGCCTCGTGGGAAATGTGTGGGTTACAAGAGCAGATCCCTCATAAATGGCTTGGGGTCCTTTCCATGGCAATGAGTGAGTTATTACTCTGCTAATTCATATGAGAGCTGATTGTTTAAAAGTGTATGGTACCTCCCACCTCTCTCTCTTTCTCCTGCTCTCACCATGTGATGCACCTGCTCTCCCTTTGCCTTTTGCAATGATTGTAAGCTTCCCGAGGCCTTCGCCAGGGGCAGATGCTGGCTTCATGCTTCCTGTATAGCCTGCAGTACTGTGAGCCAATTAAACCTCTTTTCTTTATAAATTACCCAGTCTCAGGCATTCCTTTATAGCAACAAAAATAGACTAATACAGGGAACTTCAGTTAAGAGTTAATGGTAAAGATATGAAATGACAGCAGAAAAAGTTTACTCCATTGCCAATCACTGAAAAAATTTACATATGAAAGGTACTACTAATCTCAACATTGGGCACCTTGTCAAGCCTTGCAACAGTCAATACACTAAACTCATGTTAACCATTTTATTCACAATTTACCTTTTTTTTTTTTTTTTTTTTGAGACAGTTTCACTCTTGTTGCCCAAGCTGGAATGCAATGGCGCAATCTTGGCACACTGCAACCTCCACCTCCCGGGTACAAGCGATTCTCCTGCCTCAGCCTCCCGAGTAGCTGGGATTACAGGTGTCCACCACCAGGTCCAGCTAAATTTCGTATTTTTAGTAGAGACAGGGTTTCACCATGTTTGCCAGACTGGTCTCGAACACCTGACCTCAGGTGATCCTCCCACCTCGGCCTCCCAAAGTGCTGTGATTACAGGTGTGAGCCACTGCACCCAGCCAATTTACATTTTTTAAGCTGATCACTGGTAACCCAATTAGAAGCTCAATACAAGGAGCTTCTTGTGATGTGATGATAACTAGAATAATTAACTAATTAATTGAATTCAGGTCTAGTCAAGACTGGCTTGAAACTTCAAAATTTTTGCAGGCCATCAATGGCCACTAAATCACAAAGAGAGATAACCTGACATTAATTGCCTTCTCATGGAAGTACATACCACCACTTAAGATGTACTCTTACCAAAAAAACGGAACCTTAATCATCAGATCTAATCTCTAATTACTAGTTTATGGAAAACACGTGTGACAAAAGACCACATTAACATCACAAGCAAGCAGTCAGAAAAGTCTAGGTTGTAGAGAAACTCTAAAAGTACAAACAACCCAGTTTTTCAACAAATAAGGTAAGAGAAAAAATGAGGAGGAAACCATAGATTAAAATACATATCAATCAAAACAGACCTTATTTGAATCATGACTTGAATAAACCAACTGTTAAAACACACACACACACACACACACACACACACACACTTGTGAATAATCACGGAAATTTAAACATTACTAAAATAAAATCTTAAGAAACAAGATTTTGACTTTTAGGTATGCTAATGAAATTTTTGTTATTTTTGTTTTTGTTTGAGACAGAGTCTCGCTCTGTCACCCAGACTGGAGTGCAGTGGGGCAATCTCAGCTCACTGCAACTTCTGCCTCCCGGGTTCAAGTGATTCTCCTGCCTTAGCCTCCCAAGTAGCTGGGATTACAGGCACGCGCCACCACGCCTGGCTAATTTTTTGTATTTTTAGTGGAGACGGGGTTTCACCATGTCGGCTAGGCTGGTCTCGAACTCCTGACCTCAGATGATTCACCCGCCTTGGCCTCCCAAAGTGCTAGGATTACAGGCATGAGCCACCACGCCCAGCCGATTTTTTTTATTTAAAGTTCTACGTTCTAGAGATATATATTGAAATATTTACAAATACAGTATAAGCTGGGCACGGTGGCTTATGACTGTAATCCCAACACTTTGGGAGGGTGAGGTGGATGGATCACCTGAGGTCAGGAGTTCGTTCGAGACCTGTCTGGCCAACATGTGAAATCCTGTCTCTACTAAAAATACAAAATTAGCCAGGCATGGGGGCACATGCTTCTAATCTCAGCTACTTGGGAGGCTGAGACACCCCAGGAGGTGGAGGTTGCAGTGGGCCAAGATCGCACCATTACACTCCAGCCTGGACAACAAGAGTGAAATTCCATCTCAAAAGAAAAAAAAAAGTATGTGATATCTATGATTGGCTATAAAATAATCCAGTATACTGGAGATGAGGATCTATAAATGAAACAAGATTGGCCATAAGTTTATCACTTTTGAGAATTCATTATACCATTCTCTGTACTTTTGTATCTTCTATTTTGAAATATTCCACAATAAAATGCTTAAAAAAAAAGTCACTAGACCAATAAGTCATACAGAAAAGCCAGATATATATATCATGCCAGATATATCATGAATATTTAGAGCATGGCACCAAAAAATAGTTCCCCAAATTTGCATTAGATTAATATTCTAACAGATTAACACTCTATTATAACATTTAAGTATACTAAATATAATTTCTAAATTTTTGTATAAACCTATTCCATAACTACAATGAAGTAGAATATTTCATTAAAAACCACATGCAAGTCAATTTCTAATTCTGAAAACTAAAGCTTCAGCTTTTCTTTTCTTTTACTTTTTTTTTTTTTTTTTTTTTGAGACAGAGTCTCGCTCTGTCACCCAGGCTGGAGTGCAGTGGCGCCATCTCAGCTCACTGCAACCTCCACCTCCTGGGTTCAAGCGATTCTCCTGCCTCAGCTTCCCGAGTAGCTGGGACTACAAGCGCGTGTGCCCACGCCTGGCTAATTTTTTGTATATTTTGTAGAGACAGGGTTTCACCATGTTAGCCAGGATGGTCTCAATCTCCTGACCTCATGATCTGCCTGCCTTGGCCTCCCAAAGTGCTGGGATTACAGGCGTGAGCCACCGCGCCCAGCCAAAGCTTCAGTTTTTCAATTGAACTGCCTCATGAAACAAACATAAACTCTGCATGCCTGATAAAACTTTAAGCTCCCAAATTTTACTCAAACTGGTTACAATCTAAGATCAGAAGTTTAAGAAATAATTTTTTAAGTTACCCTTCAAAAGCAGGAAAAACCCCAACATATTCACAGACAAAAACAAATTCAACAAATTGGGCAAGCATTCAATTAGCAATCCAAATGAGGCTTCAATTCCTTGTCCTATATGACATTCTGGGCCAAGATCTTAATCTGGATTTATTATTACTGTGTTGAACCATTAAAGATTTATTAGAAATCCGCCATCTCTCACCATCTTACAGAAGATATGTATGTAATTCTCCTCCATAAGCATAAAATAGTCTCAAATATTGATAAATATAGTACTCCCCTGACACTCCTCAAGAGCCAGAATGCTAGAACAGAAATCGCTATGTAGCCAATTTCCTATTATAAGTTATAATAGTAACCAACTATTCTGGAGACCATTCCCAAAATTCAATTTAGTTTCTAAATTGTATCTACTGCTAAGTAAAAGTAACAAGAAGCACAGAATCAGATACACAGTAGACACTCAATAAATAAAAGAGAATGGCAGAAGAAACTATTTATTGGTACTAACCTCCCTATCACTGTTCCCCCAAGGCTGCCTTCCAGTGAAAGTGCTAATGAGTGGGAAATGGGCCAAACTAGACTGAGAAGTAAAATAAACTAGATAATCAGCCATCAGTAATAGGGACATAACCTTCTTGCCCCTACTGTCAGGTTTAATATCCTAAAATATTCTTAACTCATGAATAATGAAACCACCTGAACTAGCCAGAATTCAGTTTTTAAAGTGATTTGTTATATATTTTGGGCCCTCATTTAAATTACAATTATATTGATGGACAATCTATATTTTTTCACCCAAAGTCAACAGAAAGACAAGTTATCCTTAATGCAAAAAAACTGCATATAACCTCCACAAAAGTCTTCAAAAATATATCCACTGAAAGTGCTCTTTCAAAGTTTAAATGACCAAATCCAACAGTCTTTTTACAGGCCTTCTCCTCAATTTCCTTTTACACTATTTACCATCCATTCCTTGAAATACCTCAATATCACTGTTTGTCAGTTTTTCTCTGTATCAGTTTCCTATTGCTGCTGTAACAAATTACCATAAACTTAGTTGCTTAAAACAACACAAATATATTATCATAGCATTCTGGAGGTCAGAAGTCTGAAATCATGGCCAGATGCAGTGGCTCACACCTGTAATCACACCACTTTGGGAGGCCAAGGCGGGTGGATCACCTGAGGTCAGGAGTTCGAGACCAGGCTGGCCAACAGGGCAAAACCCTGTCTCTACTAAAAATACAAAAATTAGCTGGTCATGGTGGTGAGCACCTGTAATCCCAGCTACTCAGGAGGCTGAGGCAGGAGAATCGCTTGAAACTGGGAGGAGGAGGTTGCAGTGAACCAAGATTATGCCGTTGCACTCCAGCCTGGGGGTCAAGAGTGAAATTCAGTCTCAAAAAAAAAAAAAAAAAAAAAAGGAAGTCTGAAATCAGTCTCATTGGGCTAAGTTGTCAAATTGCTGGCAGGGCTGGTTCCTTATGTGGAGGCTCTAAGAGAAGAATCCACTTCCTTGCCTTTTTCAGCTTCTAAGGTCCACCTGCATTCCTTGGCTCACAGACGCTTCCTGGAATCCCTCCAATCTCCTGCTTCCTTCATCACATCTCCTATTCTAATTCTACTCTCTTGCCTCCCTCTTATATGAATGCTTGTGATTATGTTGGGCTCACCTGGATAATCCAGGCTAATCTCCTTATCTCAAGATCCTTAAATTAATCACATCTCCAAAGTCTCTTTTACCACGTAAGGTAACGTATTTACATGTTCTGGGGATTAGGACTTAGACATCTTTGGGTCACCATTAGTCATCCTACCACATCTTCTAACGGCTCTAACTTGAATTTCTGCATTCTCTGCCTACCAGCTGTTTGTGTTTTCTGCTCTTCTCTATATATTTTCTCCCCTTCCTCTTTCACACTCATTACTTCAACTCTCACCTTCATGCTAAAATCAAGTCTCTTGTCTCAAGTATGAGAAAACTGAAGCCCAGATAGGAAAGTGACTAGCCTTGAGTCACATAGATGCCTACAGGATATTTACTTACTCATTTATTTATTTGAGACACACTCTTGCTTTGTCACCCAGGCTGGAGTGCAGTGGTGTGAACATAGCTCACTGCAGCTTCAACCTCCTGGGCTCAAGTGATCCTCCCACCTCAGCCTCCTATGTAACTGGGACCACATGTGTGCACCACCATACCTGGCTAATTTTTGGGGGGGTAGGAGAGATAGGGTCTCATCACATTGCTCAGGATGGTCTCAAACTCCTGGTCTCCGGCAATCCTCCCACCTTGGGCTCCCAAAGTGCTGGGATTACAGACATGGGCCACCATGCCCAGCACTTATAGGAGATTTCTACTTGTACGTCTTCAGAGTACCTCACTCTAATCGTTGACTGAATACTATTTCTACCTGAATAACACAATTATTTCATACTCACAAGCTAGAACTGTGCTACACTTTTTTCTCATCTCCATTCACTCAGCTGGCTCTCTCAACTCTGTCTCTCCATTCATTCAGAAATCCAAGTGCCACTTCAGAATCCCAAAATACTGCTGTGGTTGGGTAATGACCCTGCTCAAACCCACAAAAATTCTCTACTAAGGAGTCCATCAAGCCTCCTTGGCCTGATGTTTGATGTTCAAAGCCCTCTAGGATGTCACCCCGACTCTCTCTCGTCTCTAACCCTTCAAACACATCCATTAGGATTTCCTAGTGTCCTCTGCCTACATACCACACTCATTCCTATTTATTCGCCTATGTTGCTTTATCATCCTGGACTGCCTTCCTTTGTCCTCCCACTTAGGAACACATCCTTTCCAGGGCATCATAGAATTTGGAACTCTAAAAGGAATCATTTTTTTATTTATCTGTCTCCAAACCTGACTATTAGTTCCTTGAGGGCAGAAATTATACCACATATATACTCTAGTACAGGCTTACAATCTACCATTTAGAGGTTCAATATTAGCTGTTAATTAAGAATCTAAGAAAACCTCTAAAGAGAAAAATATAGTGGACACATGTAATTAATGGCATATTATTCAAATATCAAAAACTTTACTCTAGGCCCAGCATGGTGGCTCTTGTTTGTTTAGAGACAGGGTCTCGCTGTGTCGTCCAGGCTGGAATGCACTGGCATGATCATGGCTCACTGCAACTCCAGTTCATGGACTCAACCTATCCTCCTGCCTCAGCCTCCCAAGTAGCTGCAACTACAGACATGCACCAACGTGCCTGGCTAATTTTATTTTTTTGTAAAGACAGGGTTTTGCTATTGTTGCCCAGGCTGGTCTCAAACTCCTGAGCTCAAGTGGTCCTCTTGCCTCAGCCTCCATCTATTGTGTTTATAGGGACAAAATAACTGATTAATGACTGTCATGGGCTGAGGGTGGGAGGAGCTGTCTACCAAGGAGCACAAAAAATCTTGAGGGTATGGTAATGTTCTACATCTTGATTACAGTGGTGGTTCCACAACTGTATGCATTTGTCAAAACTCATAGGGTGCTACACTACAAAGAGGGAATTTTATTGTATATAAAGTGTATCTTAACTTTAAAATATTTAAAAAGAAAAAAACAACTTAGTTTTTTGTTACCAACATGACTGGTCCAACTCCTTACCTTTGGCAGAATTGTGCTTAATCCACATGTATTAACAGGTTGCTTATTTCAAAATACTCACGGAGAAGATGATTCTAAAAGCCCAAATGGTGATATATAGTTATTCAGCAGGAGTTTAAGAATTGGGGAGAGGCCAGGTGTGGTGGCTCCCACTTGTAATCCGAGCACTTTTGGAGGCCAAGGGAGGAGGATTGTTTTAGCCCAACAGCTCAAAATCAGCCCTGGCAACACAGTGAGACCCCCTTGTCTACAAAAAATTTTAAAAATTAGCTGGGTATGATTGGGTGTGCCTGTAGTCCCAGTTACTAGGCAGGCTGAGGTAGGAGGATCACTTGAGTCTGAGAGGTTGCAGCTGCAGTGATCCATGGTCATACTACCACACTCCAGTCTGGGTAACAGAGCAAGATCCTGTCACCAAAAAAAAAAAAAGAAGAAGAATAGGGAAGAAATTCTGTGAAACAAATGAAAGTCATTTTTATCTATACTTTCAAAAACAAAAACACACACACACAAAGCTGAATTTCCCAATATG
Source organism: Piliocolobus tephrosceles (assembly GCF_002776525.5). Lineage (NCBI taxonomy): Eukaryota > Metazoa > Chordata > Mammalia > Primates > Cercopithecidae > Piliocolobus > Piliocolobus tephrosceles. The sequence continues at coordinate 59,098,855 of NC_045434.1, read as the reverse complement.
GCTTTGAGGTCCAACATAGTCTGATGCAACATATTAAGCCATTTGAAGAGGTAAGCTACTAAAATGGTTCAGGACAGACGACTATTCTAGATGCACAGTAATAAAGGAGCAAACAGGATTTTCTGAATCCTATGTTGCCATGGGTCCTGACACTAAGCAGAATTCATCAATATTCAGGGTAAGGCAAAAGTAACTTCAAAGGTGGAACTAGGAGAGGAATGAGTAATAAATTTAGAATAAAACAGAAAAGGTTAAAAGCACAAGTTTTATTTTACCATATAAGTTAGCACACAAAATATACTATTTTATATGGAACTGAACACACAGTCATCTTGCTCATCCTCTGTCTCTGTCTGAATGTAAATTGCTCAGCCTATCCTCCTCCCCTCACTTGTTCCTATCTCCATCTCTCTTCATGAGAAATATATGATTTTAGCCTCCCTGAGGCTACAGCGTCAGACTGAGGCAACTCTAGAATGACAAAGGCTTATTCAACCACAAATTTAATTCCAGTCTGAGGTGCCCATGAGGGTCCAAATTTGGACTCTGTACTTTACAAAGACAGTCCGAATTTCTTTTTTTTATTTTTTATTTTTAAATGGAGTCTCACTCTGTTGCCCAGGCTGGAGTGCAGTGGTGTGATCTTGGCTCACTGCAACCTCTACGTCCCGGGTTCAAGAGATCCTCCTGCCTCAGCCTCCCTGAGTAGCTAGGACTACAGCTGTGCGCCACCACACTAGGTTAATTTTTGTATTTTCAGTAGAGACAGGATTTTGCAATGTTGGCCAGGCGGGTCTTGAACTCCTGACATTGTGATCCACCTTGGCCCCCCAAAGTGCTGGGATTACAAGCGTGAGCCACCGCCCCAGGCCGCCCGTCTGAGTTTCTGAGTCAAGTATGGAATTATTCTAATCTCCTTGATAGTCGTCCAAATGAAAACTGATCAGACTGTGCTAAGAGACAAGACCTATGGTGACTGGCATCCAGTATCCCTCACCAGACTCAGCACAGATTTAAGAGTCAATATAATACATGCTGAAGTAAGTAAGCATTCATTTTAATGAATCCTAGAAAAATTTCTTTTCTGAAAGCAGGCACTTGCCTCTTCCAACAGCAATAATTTGGTAGATACAGTTTTGAAGAGCATGTATCTAGGCCTAGAGTACCTAAGATTATAATGCTAAGGATACCAAGATAGGTGCTAACAGTCAAACTTATTCAATAAATAAAAGAAAAAATTTAAAGTACTAGACCACATAGAATTATTAACAAATATTCCTGGCCTTACAATGTGTATACGCAAATGAAACAGAAATTCCTTTGTGAGCAAACAAGTGCTTTCAAGGGTTCTATAATCAGATTAGTACCTTGTTCATTAAGGACTCTAGGACAACACATGCATACACATCAAATCTTAATATAGTCACTGAAATTTAGTCTGCATCAGTTTCCAAGGCTTTCATCAGAGTTGGTCTAACCTTTGAGATACTTCTTATCCCAGTCTAATTCAAGTATTATTAATAGGCCCCCTGGAGCTTGTTATCTTTGACTCAAGCACCTCGTGGTCTCAGCAAAGGCTGCCAGGAAAGAAGGTCTCTAAGTCCAAAAGAAGCATCAAGGCACGACAAGCTGCAGTGCAAATCATCTACTGTGACGTTGTAGGTGGAGAAAAACTGTCCCCCAGTATTATCTGGGGGCTTCTAACATGCCAAGACAATAATCCACAGTTGGTCAAGTGGCCATGGTCAAAAGAGAGAAAAGAGGCAATTATCCAGATAATTTATATCATGCTTGTATAACAGATGGACATTTTAAATAAATAATTCAGATAATTATACCACTCACTCTGCATTTCACAGAAGGTGAATCTGTTGTAAAGTAGGTGGTTCAGCTACCGACAGCTCCAGTCTCACATTTGAAAACAGTCTTTTACGTACCTTAGGAGTTCTCCAGGTCGGCCACGCATGGTGGCTCATGCCTGTAATCCCAGCACTTTGGGAGGCCGAGGTGGACAGATCATTTGAGGCCAGGAGTTTGAGACCAGCCTGGTCAACATGGTGAAACCCCATCTCTACTAAAAATATAAAAATTAGCCGGGCATGGTGGTGAGCACCTATAGTTCCAGCTACTTGGGAGGCTGAGGCATGAGAATAGCTTGAACTTGGGAGGTGGAGGTTGCAGTGAGCCGAGACTGCACCATTGTACTCCAGCCTGGGAGACAGAGTGAGACTCTGTTTTGTTTTGTTTTTTTAAAAAACAACAACAACAACAAAAACTTCTCCAAGTCATGGAAAAACATATTGTAACTCTTTGGAAACTGACTTGCAATGTTCTGAAGCCAATAAAGGCCCGTTGTCTGGATTCAAAGATATAATTTCTCAACAGAAGACCTCAAATCTTTAAGCAGCTTAATTTTTAGCTGAATTTGTCTAGAATTGAGTATACCTGTTCAATTTAACTCCTTGTCAGCCCTATAAATTGAAAGGAACACTTATATTGCATTTATAGATGTTAAAAAATTAATAGCTGTCATCCCCTTCTTCTCTTATTTCAATAGATTACTAAGCTGAGCACAGTGGCTCACACCTATAATCCCAGTAGTTTGGGAGGCCAAGGCAGGTGGATCTCCTGAGGTTGGGAGTTCGAAACCAGCCTGGCCATCATGGTGAAACCCCATCTTTACTAAAAATACAAATATTATCTAGGCATGGTGGCAGGCGCCTGTAATCTCAGTTACTTGGAAAGCTGAGGCAGAAGAATCACTTGAACCCAGGAGGCGGAGGTTGCAGTGAGCCAAGATCTCGCCATTGCACTCCAGCCTGGGCAACAGGGCGAGACTCCGTCTCAAAAAAAAAAAGAAAAAGAAAAACAAGAATTCACCTTCCCAAATAGTTCAGAAATGTAAAGTTTAAAATTTAATGTGGTTCTCTTAGCTTTTATCTCATTTTACATTCAGCTCCTTATTAAGTGGGATATAGATCTCTGGGATGTATATCTGAAAAATCCATGCCTATTGGTCACTTCTTTACTTTCTAACTTTGCACAAATAATTTTCCTGAGCTTCAGTTTCCTCATCTGTAAAATGAGAATAACAACACTACCTGCCATACCTACTTCAAAGGATCACTGCTGAAACTCACATGGGGTAAGACATATGAAATCAAACAGCAAAGCACTCTCCAAATATTGGTTACTACCTTAGATAGGGAAATATTATGAGCAGGAAAAAAAAAAAATGGGTACAAATTAGGGTGAAAAAGTTTCTTCTACCAGAAAGAGAAGGGTTGCAAACATACTGAGAAGTAACTTTAAGCTATTGACTAAATATATTTAGGGAAGTGGTCTGACATAAAGTTGAGTTATTATTTAGAAGTGGATTCTCATGCCAACACATTCACTTTGCACAGACGGCAGAAGAAGAAAAAGACAAAAGATTAAGAGTGGGTGTCCGGCTCTCAGCTCACCAAAATAACTGATGAAGTTCCATTTGAGGCGAGAGAGTGTAGTTAGTCATGGCAGTCAGTAGATAGAGAATACTGCTGCATTAGGTGATGAACTAAAGGTGTCGTTACCAAGCACAGATTATCCACAATCCATATAGTATAGCTATGTATAGGGCATGGGATTTCTATAGAGCGCTTTAGAAAAAAAAATAGAAAAACAGAAAAGCTATTTCATAAGTATCAAACAGACAGAAGTAATTCAATAACTTAGTTCTCCATAGGAAGCTCTCGGGGAGGTAGCACTGCTGAGAAGAAAGTTAAGATACCTATAACAACGAGGTCCGGGGTGTTCTAGGAGCTATAGCCTAGAGGCGACACAAACTGTTTTGAAGTACTACAAATCAACAAAACAAGAGGTGTGGTTTCAGACCTGCTTGTCTTTACCCAGTCTAAGATATTCTATAATGGGGACACACAACAACTGAATTTTCTGAAAGGGCATCAGACAAATGACACTGTGCCTATGAGTGACACGGCGTGCAGGCACGCCAACCAGACATAAGTGAAGATAACTAATCTATAGGGATAAGACCAGGGACAAAAAATCACCAGTAACCATGACAACACAAGTAGGTGGAGGGAAACACAAACACTGACCAAGAAGCGGGGTGACACTATTCCTTCAGGTAGAGAGATCCTGGGATCAGAAAAAGACTTGATTAGTGGAGGAAGCTGGCCAAAAACGAAACCGATTAGCCCAAAAGGGCAGTGTCAATGCAGAAGGACTCGGCGGCAACACTGATACACCCCATGGGGCGGCTCGCAGGGTCAAAGGCACATCTGTAGGAGACTGGACGCCTCTAAGACCGAGAAAGGAGTTACCTGGTGCAGGGCTGTCAAGCCGTCCACGTTGACTGTGTTGATATCAGCACCTCTTGCCAGAAGCTTTCTCACCTCGTCGGTGTCCCCGCTAGAGCAGGCGGCCAGGAAGACAGCACCGTCCTCGAAGCGGACCCTGGGGCTCCCGCGCCTGGTCAGCGGCTGCCGCCCCGCGCCTCGTCGCTCCGCGGGCTCCTGCTCCGTCAGCGAGCCCAGCCAGCGCCGAAGCTGTTCTGCCCGCCGCATTCGCGCCGACTCTGCCCGCTTCCCTCCTAGGTGCTCCAGCTCCGCCATTGCTCCGGCCTCGGCAGCTGCTGCCAAAACTACCAACACTAAATTACTGTTGGGGCTCGGGTTGCCGCTGCCGCCTCCCTCAGAGCGCTTCAGCCGGGAGCAGAGGGCGGAGACCCTCGCGCCGCCATCTTTACTCCTCCCGCCACTAGCACCGCCCGCACGCTCCCTTGGCTTCAATACGCAGGCGCTGCCCGGCCTCGGATCATCACGGGACTGGTAGTAACAGGCCTGCCCTAAGTGCACTTGGTGGCCGTAAGGGAACTACAAATCCCTGGATGCATCAGAAAAAAGGCGAGGACCCGCGGCTCTTTCGCCACGGGAACCAGTGAGGTCACCTTTGCCCTAAAGCTGGAACTGTCTCCTGGACTGGCGTCAACCTCTTCCTCTGGGCATTTTGGGAGTCGTAGTTTATTCTTGTTATGACTGGTAACTAATCTTAACTCCCTAATTATGACATCAATTCTTTGGAGTGGAAGAGACGCGGTAATTATTCCTATTTTCTGGAGGGGAGAACTAAACATTAAGTACCTAAACAACTGGATTCTATATCCTAGTTCTAAGTCTAGGGTTTTATTAACATGTGTATTTATCACAGTAAATGTGAATGTGCGTGGGGAGGAGGAGCACACATACAGATACAGTATTACAGGTTTTACATAAATACTGTCAACTTACTCCAGGCCCAGAAAAGATCTTGAAAATGATGCATTCAGATGTAGTGAAAAGAGTTTAAGCTGTGAATTTAAATTGAATTCACAGCCGTAGACAAATTACTTGACTTCTCTGAGCCAGTTTTCTTATGTGTAAAATGGGAATAATATCTCACAGGGTAGTCGTGTGGATCAAATGAAATAATACATGCAAGGATGCCTAATACTATCTTTGGCACATACTGCATCCCAATAAATAATTTCTCTTCCTTCTCCCTCCTCCTCCTCCTCTACTCTTTTCATATATCTTAAATTTTTACAAGACAGAATAGATGTCTTCCATGATTTTTATTTCTTTTCTTTTGAGACAGAGTCTCACTCTGTCACCCAGGTAGAGTGCAGTGGCACAATCGTGGCTCACTGCAGACTCAACTTCCTGGGCTCAAGTGATTCTCCCACCTCAGCCTCCCAAGTAGCTAGGACTACAGGTGCCCACCACCACACCCGCTATTTTTTTTATTTTTTTATAGAGACAAGGTCTCACCATGTTGCCCAGGCTTGTCTGGAACTCCTAGACACCAGCGATCCTCCTGCCTCGGCTTCCCGAAGTGTTGGGATTACAGCCCTCAGCCACTGTACCTGGCCCATGATTTTTTTTTTCAAAGCTAGAGAAAGATACTATCAAGCATACTAAATCATACTAAATTCCTAAGGTAGCAAATAGGACATTCTTATATTCCCCAAGACTGGGTTAAAAAACATATATCTGTCTGTTTTGTTCTGTTTTGTTTGAGACAGGGTCTCACTCTGTCACCTATGGCATGGTCATGGATCAGTGTAGCCTCAACCTCCCAGGCTCAAGCGATCCTCCCACCTCAGCCCGGCAAGTAGCTGGGACTACAGGCCTGTGTCACTATGCCTGGCTAACTTTTGTATTTTTTGTAGAGACAGGGTTTTGCCATGTTGCCCAGGCTAGTCTTGAGCTCCTGGGCTCAAGTGATCCACCCATCTCAGTCTCCCAAAGTGTTGGTATTACAGGCATGAGCCACTGCATCCGGCCAGTCCGATTGATTTAATAATTATAACCTCCAGTGCTCTAGCCCTGAACAAAATATAATTAAATGTGTTACCCATAATAAAGGAGTACATATGCAAATATTAGATTTTTTAACATTTCTGTATGTTTAAAATTTTTCATTAAAAAATGTTGCAAAATGATCGGGGTATTGTAAAGGGAAACTTTATTATATTCTGTCATGTGAAAATTTGCCTGTTCCTAAATTCCCCCTGAAATGAAGTGGAAATCATACATTAAGGAAACAATTAATTATTGAATTGAAAACCTCAAATGAAAAGTGACATATAAATGTAAAAATTATTATGTTTAATAATACTGTGTCTACTCGCCATATGCTTTAGTAGAGTATTATTTTTTTTTTTTTGAGACCGAGTCTTGCTCTGTCGCCCAGGCTGGAGTGCAGTGGCTAGATCTCAGCTCACTGCAAGCTCCGCCTCCCGGGTTTACGCCATTCTCCTGCCTCAGCCTCCTGAGTAGCTGGGACTACAGGCTCCCGCCACCTCGCCCGGCTAGTTTTTTGTATTTTTAGTAGAGACGGGGTTTCACCGTGTTAGCCAGGATGGTCTCGATCTCCTGACCTCGTGATCCGCCCGTCTCAGCCTCCCAAAGTGCTGGGATTACAGGCTTGAGCTACCGCGCCCGGCCTAGTAGGGTATTCTTAAATACATTACAAATACTAATTAAACCTTATGTCAAATCTGTGAACTATGAATAACAATGTACATAAGGAAAATCAAGGTATAATAATGTATACATTATGTAACCTCATGTTCCTTGCTACATACATTTATTTATGGCCATCATAGAACTTGTCATGTCTCATCATTTATTGCAATTAAAAATTCTTGGCCAGATGTGATAGCTCATGCTTGTAATCCCAGCATTTTGGAAGGCCAAGGTGGGCAGATCACTTAAGGTCAGGAGTTTGAGACCAGCTTGGCTAACATGGTGAAACCCCATCTCTACTAAAAATACAAAAAGTAGCTGGGAGTAGTGGCAGGTGCCTGTAATCCCAACTACTCAGGAGGCTGAGGCAGGAAAATTGCTTGAACCTGGGAGATGGAGGTTGCAGTGAGCCAAGATTACGCCACTGTACTCCCGCCTGGGTGACAGAGCAAGACTGTCTCAAAAAATAAAAATAAAAAATTATTCATGAGATTTACTTTGTAACATATCACAGTCAGACCTCCTCTTATTCCAATTCAGCCTCTTGCTGATAATTTGTATTGCCCTCAAGCACCCAAATAGAACTCTCACTAAAGGATAAAAGAAAAATTGATATTAAATCAAATAGGTAGGAATACTCAGCTAGAAGCCTAATCCTATTCACAGTCCTCATGCGTCATTTCAATATTATTGAAATGATATATGGTATATGATTTCTGGTATATGATTGCTGGTATATGATTGCTGCTCCTATATATATAAAACTTTATGTTTTACTGGCATACTGGTCTTCTAATAAGGATTTTTGAACTGGAGTACATTTTTCAGGGATCAATAATGATGATTCTTTTGGCTGCATTCTTTTTGTATTCAGGATTAGGAGGCAAAAAATATCTAGTTCCAGTTGTTTAAATAAGCTAAAATTGACCCACTCCAGGTTAAATCCTTACTTTCCCAAGAGATATGAACTAAAATTTCTTTCTTTTTTGGAGACAATTGGTACCAACATAATTCACTGCAGGCTCGAACTCCTGGGCTCAAGCAATTCTCCTCCTACCTCCTGAGTAGCTGGGACTATAGGCACATAAAATAAAATTATTTTATTTTATTTTTAAGCAGAGATGGGTCTCGCTATTTTGCCCAGGCTGGTCTTGAACTCTTGGCCTCGAGCAGTCTTCCCACCTCAGCCTCCCAAAGTACTGAGATTTTAGGTGTGAGCCACCATGCCCAGCCTGAGCTTAAATTTCAACAAGAATTCAGTCTCTTTTTCTTTTTCTTTTTTTTTTAAACGGAGTCTCCAGGCTGGAGTGCAGTGGCGCCATCTCAGCTCACTGCAACCTCTGCCTCCCGGGTTCAAGCGATTCTCCTTGAGAAGCTGGGACTATAGGCGCCCACCACCACGCCCAGCTAGTTTTTGTATTTTTAGTAGAGACAGGGCTTCACCATATTGGCCAGGATGGTCTCAAGCTCTTGACCTTGTGATCCACCTGCCTCAGCCTACCAAAGTGTTGGGATTACAGGCGTGAGCCACCGCGCCAGGCCAAGAATTCAGTCTCAATATAAGGAAGTTCCAGGAAGCCAGAAGTACTTCCTTACCATACCTGTTTTATTTGCTTCTTTTCTTTTATTTTTTCCTTTGGAAGTAAGAGTGTAATACCTTCTTTGGAGATTTTACAGAAAAGTGTAAGTAGCTAAATTCCTTGGATAGTTTAAGTGCATACCTACTTGGAGAGAAAAGAATATACCTTCTGGCTGTATGATTATTGAAAGTAGTAATAATTATTATAATCTAATTAATTTTACAGGCTCGGCCAAAAAAACTGCCATGAAAACATTCATCTACCTATAATGACTTAAAAAGATTTTCAAATTAAAATCCTATTTTTTCTAAAACATCTTTCCCAACCAGGGCTTTCTGAGAATAACTTACACAATCAGCGCATTAAACAAGTATGGTAATTTACATTTCCTAAATAAGTACTCCATTCTTTTATTATTTATTTTTTATTTTTGAGACAGGGTCTCACTCTGGATTTGCAGTGGTGCAATCACAGCTCACTGCAGCCTCAACCTCCTGGGCTCAAGCGATCCTCTTACCTCGGCCTCCCAAGTAGCTGGGACTACAGGCATACACCACCATGCCTGGGTAATTTTTGCATTTTTTGGTAGAGATGGGGTTTTGCCATGTTACCCAGGCTGGTCTCAAACTCCTGGGCTCAAGCGATCTGCCCACCTAGGTCTCAAAAAAATAAAAAATAGGCCAGGAGCAATGACTCACGCCTATAATCCCAGCACTTTGGGAGGCCTTGGCGGGCGGATCACAAGGTCAGGAGATCGAGACCATCCTGGCTAACACGGTGAAACCCCATCTCTACTAAAAATCCAAAAATCGGCCGGGCGCGGTGGCTCAAGCCTGTAATCCCAGCACTGTGGGAGGCCGAGACGGGCGGATCACGAGATCAGGAGATCAAGACCATCCTGGCTAACACAGTGAAACCCCCGTCTCTAGTAAAAAAATACAAAAAACTAGCCGGGCGTAGTGGCGGGCGCCTGTAGTCCCAGCTACTCGGGAGGCTGAGGCAGGAGAATGGCGTAAACCCGGGAGGCGGAGCTTGCAGTGAGCTGAGATCTGGCCACTGCACTCCAGCCTGGGCGACAGAGCGAGCCCCCTTCTCAAAAAAAAAAAAAAAAAAAAAATCCAAAAATCAGCCGGGCAAGGTGGTGGGTGGCTGTAGTCCCAGCTACTTGGGAGGCTGAGGCAGGACAATGGCGTGAACCTAGGAGGCGGAGCTTGCAGTGAGCCGAGAGCGCCACTACACTCCAGCCTGGGCAACAGAACGAGACTCCGTCTCAAAAAAATAAAATAAAAAATAAAAACAAATAAAAATGAAAAATGAAAAAGTATATATTTTCATATACTAGTGAATAAATCCTGACAAATAATACTGTTTAAAAATAAAATACAATTTTATACTTTTACAAGTACTTAAGTGAGCCTGCTGTGATGTGCTGTTAAAGTGAATAAACCTTTATAAAATAATAATTTTCATAGCTACACTTTAAAAATAAATTATAACATTAGAATGCTCCATTTTAACAAACCATAACACTGTAAAAAGTTTATGAAAATCTTTTAGCCTGGCCTCTATTCCCACCAGTTAACATACCCCCCTCTGGTGGACAAATGGAAACGGTACATTTAGTGTATGGGGTTCTTTCTCTTTTTTTTTTCTTTCTCTTTGTTTTCTTCCTCCCTCTCTACCTACTTTTCTTCCTTCCTCTTTTTTCTTCTATCCTTTTTTCTTTCCTCTCTGTTGCCAAAATTATAGGGACTTACTTGTTTTATCAAACCATCTCTCTTTTCCACCAGACTCAATACAGTTCTTGCTTCTTTCTTTCTTTCTTTCTTTTTTCTGCGACAGAGTCTCGCTCTGTCGCCCAGGTTGGAGTGCAGTGGCGGAATCTCACTCAGCTCACTGCAAGCTCCGCCTTCCCGGTCCACGCCATTCTCTGGCCTCAGCCTCCGGAGTAGCTAGGACTGCAGGCGCCCGCCACCACGCCTGGCTAGTTTTTGGTATTTTTTTTAGTAGAGACGGGGTTTCACCGTGTTAGCCAGGATGGTCTCGATCTCCTGACCTCGTGATCCGCCCGTCTCGGCCTCCCAAAGTGCTGGGATTACAGGCTTGAGCCACCGCGCCCGGCCAGTTCTTGCTTTTTCTAAGAGACATTTTTAAGATCTATTTTTCAGAGAACCACCCAAGGAAGTAATCAAGTTCAGTTCTGAAGACAGAACTGTAATTGAGATATAATTACAGTTGGGGCAGGAAGAAAATAAAAACAGGTATTGAAAGGATTAAAACAGAAAACATCAGTAGTAAAATAAGCAAGAACTCAATTATGACAGAAAACACTTCACTAAATGCTGAGTAAATGCTAACAATAAATGCAAAACCCCAACAGCGAACTGGAATTAGACTGGACAAGAATGGGATTCCTTATGTTTCTTTCAGAACTTTATAATAATTAATAAACTACTGTAGTTGGCTTATTCCTGCAACTAAGGTGAGTAACCCCAGGGGAGCATCACAGAGTCCTAGTGAACATGTGGGGCTCTTGAGAGAAAACACACCACACAGTGGTTATGGGGAACCTCTTGCCACTTAACCCCAGTTTTGACTAGATGTAGACATCACTGCTGTGGCCAAAATTATACTGACTTCCAAGTTTAAAAAGAGACTATTACTCTGTTACCAATAATAGTAATAAACAGTATAATAGTAATAATAATAAATTACTATTAGTATTATCATCATTATTCCAAAGCTACACAGTGAGCTGAGAGCAGTCAGATGAGGGTTGGCTTTTTGTTCGTTTGTTTTGTTTTTCCACCCACAGCATTCCCAAAGCTAGTCAAGTTCCAGTCACATCCTTTAGATTAAGTCAGGTTTGTGCCATCTTTCAGCGCTCATGAAGCATTGGCCTCTGGCAGAGGCAGCTCTGAGAAGTTAAGGTTGGCTTGGTTAAACAGGTTCTTCCTTGTTCAGTACCATGCATCTAGCGTTGGAAGACGGTTTAAAAGTCATCTATTCCAGCTGGGCACAGTGGTTCACGCCTGTAATTCCAAAACTTTGGGAGGCTGAGGCGGGTGGATCACTTGAGGTCAGGAGTTCAAGACCAGCCTGGCCAACACAGTGAAACCCCGTCTCTACTAAAAATACAAAAATTAGCTGGGCGTGGTGGCGGATGCCTGTAATCCCAGCTACTCCGGAGGCTGAGGCAGGAGAATCGCTTGAACTCGGGAGGCAGAGGTTGCAGTGAGTCGAGATTGCTCCATTGCACTCCAGCCTGGGTGACAGAGCAAGACTCCGTCTCAAAAAAAAAAAAAAAAAAAAAAAAAGTCATCTATTCCAAACTGCCACCCAGTACAAGGATCCTTTCTGCACTATCCCTGACAAGTGATAACCTAACTTCCACTTGAACATTTCCAGTGATGAAGGAATTCACTACCCCCTACGTTTACCTATTTTGTTCTTCAGAGTTCTAATTGATAGAATGCTTTATTTAGCTAAGTTTTGCATCTCTTACACTTTCATCCGTTGTCCTTAAATGTGTCCTCTGAATAAATGTGTCCTCTGAAGTAGTAAAATCTCCCATGTGAAAAATACTTAAAGGAAGACAGCTATCACGTATTCTCTTTTCCAGATTAAATAGTTCTGATTCCTTTCATTGTTCTTGCTAAGAAACGATTTCCAGCTCCTTCCTTGGTCTGACAGAGCCGACTTCGTAACCGAACTTGGACCCCCGGATGTCGTCTTAGGGTTGAGCTGCAGGGTGTAGGACGCTGAATGGCTGCGCCCGGTGCGCGCTCTCGTTTGAATGCGCGAACGTTCAGAGCGCTGGCCAATAGAGAGGAGCGGTGGCTGCGCTTCTTTCCCGGGGGTTACTGTGGGCCAATCACAATCTTCTCCAGACAGGGGGCGGAGCCACGCCAACCGTCCGAGGTCGCGCAGGCGCTGGTACCAAGTTGGTCCGCCAGTTGCTGCGTTGTGAGGGGTGTACGGGCAGGTAAGTAAGGAGAGTATTCCGGTTCCCAATCTGAAAGAACGTACACTAGAGGAGGTCACTGAGTCCTGGGGGAAAGGAGTCCTGTGTCTGCCCAACATGGGAGTTTTCGTCTCCTCTGAAAGGAGAGCCTCAGAAAAGCCACCGTTGAGCGGAGGGTCTCACAGTATCTTTGCATGAAATCGTGGTGAGAGCTCCCCCTAGCCGTCCTCCTGCCACGGCAGGGAGAAATTTGCCTCTAGAAAGGACGTAACAGCCCAGTACTCGCTGCAGGTTGTGTGTGCACTGGCTGTTCTTTTGCCTTCTTCAACGTCTGGTCGAAACCCACGTTTCGTTCGTTAATTATCCAAATTTACTGCAGACTTGATACAAAAAAAAAGACTAGGGACCTGCCGTTAAGGAATTCCCCATAAGGAGAAGAAACTATCAGATGAATTAGAACACGATGCAAATAGATGTGGACTCACAGAGGGTGACGTTGAAGAGGTGTGAAGGGTGGGGATGCATTACTGGAGAAGGAGTTGTGATTTAATATGTACTTATCTAAAGGTGTGAAAGAATAATACTTTTATGAGCAGCAGGAATAGGGCAGTGTGGCTGAAGCACGAGTTTGTGGAAAGTAGATACTGGATATAAGGCGGGATATAAGAGTTAGATTGTAAAGAACCTTTATACCCTGAAAAATAGGCAGTTATTCGTGGCATTTGAGCCACAGAATGGCATATGCCAATTTTGGTTAATATAGTGAGGCTGGAGTCTGGTTGATTCCTTGGGAGAAATTGCCTTGCTTGTTCTAATCCTTTTGCCATGGCTTTCCACTGTTCTCATTTTATATGAAGGTACACTTTATACTTGTGATATTTTAATGTACAGTCAGCCCTCAGTATCCATGAGGGATGGTTCCAGGACATCCTGCGGATCCCAAATCCACCAAAGGTCAAGTCCCAGATATAAAATGGTGTAGTATTTGCATATAACCTATGCATGTCCTCCCATATACTTTAAGAGATGGGGATCTCCTTTATTGCACAGACTGTTTTTTTGTTGTTGTTGTTGTTGTTTTCCAGAAAGAGTCTCGCTCTGCCACCCAGGCTGGAATGCGGTGGTGCGATCTTGGCTCACTGCAACCTCCGCCTTCTGGGTTGAAGCCATTCTCCTGCCTCAGCCTCCCAAGTAGCTGGGATTACGGGCATGATCCACCACACCCTGCTAATTTTTGTATTTTTAATAGAGACGGGGTTTCCTCATGTTGGCCAGGCTGGTCTCAAACTCCTGACCTCAAGTCACCCACCCACCTTGGCCTCCCAAAGTGCTGGGATTACAGGTGTGAGCCACCATGCCTGGCCAGTTTTGTTTTGTTTTTGAGACAGTGTCTTGCTCTGTTGCCCAGGCTGGAGTGCAGTGGCGCAGTCTCAGCTCACTGCAACCTCCACCTCCTGAGTTCAAGCCTTTCTCCTGCCTCAGCCTCCTGAATAGCTGGGATTACAGGCACCCACCACCACAGCTGGCTGATTTTTGTATTTTTAGTAGTGAGGGGATTTCCCTATGTTGGCCAGGCTGGTCTTGAACTCCTGACCTCAAGTGATCCACCTGCCTCAGCCTCCCAAAGTCCTGGGATTGCAGGCATGAGCCACTGCACCAGGACTCACAGGCTGGTCTTGAACCTCTGCATGTCCTCCCATATACTTTATTTATTTTAGAGATGGGATTCTCCTTTGTTGCACAGGCTGGTCTTGAACCCCTGGCCTCAAGTGATTCTTCTGCCTTGGTCTCCCAAATTGCTGCAATTACAGGTGTGAGCCACCATGTCCAGCCTCACCCCCATATACTTTGAATTATTTCTTGATTACTTATAATACCTAATAAAATGCTAAGTAAATTGCTGTTACGCTGTATTGTTTAGGGAATAACGACAAGAAAAAATGTATAGTACGTGTTTGGACGAGTTTTGTTTTTTTTGTTTTTTGAGACAGAGTCCTAATCTATCGTCCAGGATGGGGTGCAGTGGCGTGATCTCGAAGTACAAAACACTTTCAGCAAAAAATCTTTATTTTTAAGAAAAAAGTATTTTTTCTCATTTTCTATTTCTGTCATAAATTTTTATTCTTTCCAGTGGAACCAAAACTTGAACTTCCTGCTGGTTGATACATGCCCAGCAAGACTGATCAAAGAAAAGATGGCACAGATAAACAGTGTTAGAAATGAAAATGGAGGCCGGGCGCGGTAGCTCAAGCCTGTAATCCCAGCACTTTGGGAGGCCGAGACGGGCGGATCACAAGGTCAGGAGATCGAGACCATCCTGGCTAACACGGTGAAACCCCGTCTTGACTAAAAAAATAGAAAAAACTAGCCGGGTGTGGTGGCGGGCGCCTGTAGTCCCAGCTACTCAGGAGGCTGAGGCAGGAGAATGGCGTGAACCCGGGAGGCGGAGCTTGCAGTGGGCTGAGATCCGGCCACTGCACTCCAGCCTGGGCAATAGAGCAAGACTCCGTCTCAAAAAAAAAAAAAAAAGAAATGAAAATGGAAACATAACCATAGATAACTACAGAGATTAAAAAGATAAGGCATATACAAATACATGTAAAATTGCATGTAATAGATAAATTTGTGGAAAAATTTAACTTGCCAAATTGATGCAAGAATAAATAACTTGAATAATATTTAAATAAATTGGATTTGTAGTTTAACATTTTCTCAAAATGAAAACACCAGGACCAGGTAGAGTTATTCCAGACAACCTAGTAACAAATTATCTCTTGGACTAATCCACAATATATATCAAAAAAAAGAGGAGGTGGCTGGGCACGGTGGCTCATGCCTGTAATTCCAGCACTTTGGGAGGCCGAGGCGGGTGGATCACGAGGTCAGGAGATCGAGACCATCCTGGCTAACATGGTGAAACCCCATCTCTATTAAAAATACAAAAAATTAGCCGGGCGTGGTGGCGAGCGCCTGTAATCCCAGCCACTGGGAGGCTGAGGCAGGAGAATGGCATGAACCCAGGAGGCGGAGCTTGCAGTGAGCCCAGATTGCACCACTGCACTCTTGCCTGGGCAACAGGGCGAGACTCCATCTCAAAAAAAAAAAAAAAAAAAAAAGGAGGCAACGCTCCCTAACTCATTTTAGGAGGCTGCAATAACCTTGATACCTAATAAAGACAAAATTAGAAAGGACAGTTATAGGCCAGTCTTATTGATTAGCATAGTGTTAAAAGTTTTCCCTTTAAGGTTAGAAATCTGACAAGAATGCCAACTATCAGCTTTTCTTTCTTTTTTTTTTTTTTTTTTTTTTGCTGTTGTTGAGACGGTTTCACTCTGCCACGCAGGCTGGAGTGCAGTGACACAATCATGGCTCACTGCAGCCTCCATCTCTCCAGGCTCAGGTCATCCTCCCACCTCAGCCTCCTGAGTAGCTGGGATTATGCCAGCATGTCTGGCCTAGCTATCAGCTTTTGTTTTCAACATTGTACTGGAAGTTACTGCCAGAATAGAAGGCAGGAAAAGAATTAGAAGGGAAGAAATAAACTGATTATATGTGGATGATATGATTGTCGGTGTGGAATTACCATTCCCAGACCGCTCCCCACCCCAAATAGATTCATCATTACTATTACTAAGGCTTTGGTTAAAAATCAATTAGATTGGCTGGGCGAGGTGGCTCACGCCTATAATCCCAGCAGTCTGAGAGGCTGAGGCGGGTGGATCACCTGAGTTTGAGAGTTCGAGATCAGCCTCACCAACATGGAGAAACCCTGTCTTTACTAAAAAAATACAGTATTAGCCAGGCCTGGTGGCACATGTCTGTAATCCCAGCTACTCAGGAGGCTGAGGCAGGAGAATCGCTTGAACTGGGGAGGTGCAGGCTGTGGTGAGCCAAGAGCACACCATTGCACTGCAGCCTGGGCAACAGGAGTGAAACTCCGTCTCAAAAAAATTAAAAAATCAATTAGATTTACATGTATCAGTAAGAAATGGGTAGTAAGTAGTGTTTTCGAAAAGATAGCAAAAATATAAAGTACTTAGAAATCAGTCTGACAAAAGTTAGGTAAAGCTTTGTAGAGAAAATTATAAAACCTTTGGAAAGCATCAAAAAAAAGACTGAAACAGCGTGTTCATGGATCTTAGGATTCAATATCATAAAGATATCAGTTATCTCCAAATTGATCTATAGCATCAATAAAATTACAATCCAAATCACAGAACCCTGTTATGATTTGGATTATAATTTCATATATACATATTTATGTATATATTTATGGACTTATGAACTGATTCTCAAATCTATATGGAAGAGCAAAGAGTCAAGAAGAAGTCATTCTTGAAGAAAAAGACCAGGTGGATAAGCTACAGTAAAACATCACATTATACACCTTAAATATATACAATTTGTATTTGCCAGTTATATACCTCAGTAAAGCTGGGGAAAAAAATAAATAATAAAAAATGAATAAGCTATAGTAAATCAAACAGTGGAGTATTGTCTCAGAAATAATCCACTTGACCGATGGAACAAATTCAAGAGTCCCAAAACAAATGCACACATATAGAAATTTAATTTATGGTAATATCAGCAGGGAAAGGATGGACATTCAGTAAATGGTGTTAGAACAATTGACTATTCATATGAGGAAAAACTTTAAATTGGGCCCCCACCTCACTCACTATGCATAAAATTCAGTTCCTAGTGGATTCAATATTTAAATTTGAAAAGCAAAATTATAAAATATTTGAAGACTAGGAATATCCCTACATTTAGGGGTAAGGAAAAATTTAATACACAAAGTATAAATGTAAAGGAAGAGATTTTAAGATTATGTTAAGAGTATGTGTTCATTGAAAGACACCATGTATAACATGGAAAGATAAGCACAAACTGGGGGATATTTGTAACACATATTAAAGGATTGGTGTCGGCTGAGCACGGTGGCTCACACCTGTAATCCCAGCACTTTGGGAGGCCGAGGTGGGTGGATTACAAGGTCAGGAGTTCAAGACCAGCCTGGCCAAGATGGTGAAACCCCATCTCTACTAAAAATACAAAAATTAGCCAGGTGTGGTGGCGGGCACCTGCAATCCCAGCTGCTCAGGAGGCTAAGGCAGATAATTGCTTGAACCCAGGAGGCGAAGGTTGCAGTGAACCAAGATTGCACCACTGCACTCCAGCCTGGGCGACAGAGCGAGACTCCTTCTCAAAAAAAAAAAAAAGGATTGGTGTCCTTTGCTTGGTTAGTAGTTAGAGGGAGAACTAGAGTTGAGAAGAGTGTTGGGTGAATATGTGTGTGGGTGTTGGTTTTAGGTGAGAGAGATTTTGAGCATATTTGAATATTGAGGGTGAGAAAGATGGAATAATTGATGGACTAGTATCCCTGAAGATTGAGAGAAGGTGGAATCCATAATACTTGGAGAGAATCTCGGATATTTAACATTTGTTTGTACCCGAGAATGTTGACTGTCTTTACCATTCTTGCTCTCACAAAGCATATGTAGACTTCTTTACAACAGCTAATATTTGTCAAGTCCCTTACTATGTCAGGCATATTAAGGCTACAATAGTAAGCAAAATCAGACCCAGGCCTGGCCTCATGAGTTTATTATTTATCAGTGGAAACACCCATTATTTAAAACCTTTAGTGTTTTTATTTTTTGTAGAACTTTTTGCTTTTTTAATTTTTTCTTTTCTTTTCTTTTTTTTTGAGACGAACTCTTGCTCTATAGCCTAGGCTGGAGTGCAGTGGCTCGATCTCAGCTCACTGCAAGCTCCGCCTCCCGAGTTTACACCATTCTCCTGCCTCAGCCTCCCAAGTAGCTGGGACTACAGACGCCCGCCACCACGCCCGGCTAATTTTTTGTTTTTTTAAAGAGACAGGGTTTCACCATGTTAGCCAGAATGGTCTCGATCTCCTGACTTCGTGATCTGTATGCCTTGGTCTCCCAAAGTGCCGGGATTACAGGCATGAGCCACCGCGCCCAGCCAACATTTTTAATTCTTTATTTTAAAAACATATTTGCTTGAGTAGATAAATGTTCACAAGAAGGGAATGGAAAAAACTCAGATTCCCTTGTCAGAATAGAGATTAATAAGAGGAATCTTGGCCTGGCGTGGTGGCACACACCTGTACTTCCAGCTACGTAGGCGGCTGAGATGGGAGGATCGCTTGAGCCCAGCAGGTAGAGGTTATAGTGAGCTGAGATTGTGCCACTGCACTCCAGCCTGGTTGACAGAGCAAGACCCTGCCTCCAAAAAAAAAAAAAAACAGGTGCAATGACTCATGCCTGTAATCCCAGCACTTTGGGAGGCCAAGGCAGGCGGATCACCTGAGGTCAAGGCATTTGAGACCAGTCTGGCCAATATGGCGAAACCCTGTCTCTACTAAAAATACAAAACTTAGCTGGGCATGGTGGCGCACACCTGTAATCCCAGCTACTCTGGAAGCTGAGGCACGAGAATTGCTCAAACCCAGAAGGTAGAAGTTGCAGTGAGCTGAGATGGTGTCACTGCCCTCCAGCCTGGGTGACAGAGTGAAACTGTGTCTCGAAAAAGAGGACTCTGTCCCCCACCCTCACTACACTGAAACTGTTTGCTGAAAACTTCATAGTCATTATTGCTGATGATTTTATGGTCACCTCTTTTCTCCTCCAGTGCATCCCAGCCAGCCAGCTCTTAGTGTGGAGCAGTGAACTGTGTGTGGTTTCTTCTACTTGGGGATCATGCAGAGAGCTTCACGTCTGAAGAGAGAGCTGCACATGTTAGCCACAGAGCCACCCCCAGGCATCACATGTTGGCAAGATAAAGACCAAATGGATGATCTGCGAGCTCGTAGGTATCAAATCATGTATATGATGGAAGTCATGACCCTATTGAAGATTGTGCTGAAATAAACTATTTTGTATATTCTTCTAAAGTAAGAAGCAGTTATAAGGTCAGAATGCCCTACTGTCTTTCTACCCTAATTTGTTTACATTTATAAAAGGTTTGCTTCACATTTCTTGCTTGACTTTTTATTATACCTTCTGCTGATTTATAGCCAAGATTTAAAGCAGTGAAGCAGTGTTTAGATCAAAGATATCCATCTCAGATATCTGTGAAACCAGATGGGAAACATACATGATTAGAATACTGCAGTCCAAACAAAACAAATCTGTAGGTTGTATTTGGTCTTGTGGCCAACATTTTGCAACTTCTGCTTTAGATTTTCTATATGTCCTTTGACACCATTAACTTTTTGAGTACATTAGCATTGTGGTGTGTTGCATGAGGACTTGTTAAAGTCCTGAGAGAGAATTATTGTCCTAGGCCTAGTTTCTCTATTAGGACCGTAGACCTCATTAGCTCCATATGGTGGTAATTCAAATGATCTGATTCCCTTTTAATTTTTTCTTTCTTTTTTCTTTTAAGAAATATTAGGTGGAGCCAACACACCTTATGAGAAAGGTGTTTTTAAGCTAGAAGTTATCATTCCTGAGAGGTTAGTATGAATCAGCTTCTCAACCTACGTGGTAAAGTGCATTTATTGGGAGACAGAGCAATGTAGTAGATAGAGCATAAAGGACTTGGTTTTAATCCTGGCCTTATCATGACTTAATGTGACCTTGACCAAGTTATTTTATCTCTCTGGAGTTCAGTTTCCTTCTCCGGAATAATGGGCCAGATCACATCAAAGACCCCCTCACTTTTTCAATTGTGGTAAAATACATATAACATAACGTTGACCATTTTTAAGTGTACAGTTCAGTGGTATTAAATACATTCACATAGTTGTGCAACCATCACCAGCATCTATCTCCAGAACTTTTCATCCTCCCAAACTGAAACTTGATAGCCATTAAACTCTAACTCCCCCTTTCTCCCTGCTCTCAGCCCCTGGCAACCACTACTGTGCTTTCTTAATATTAAGCTCCTCCTCACTTTTTCTTTAACATTTATTTTAGGTTCCGGGGTACATGTGCAAGTTTGTTATATAGGTAAACTCATGATATCACGGGGATTTGTTGTACAGATTATTTCGTCACCCAGGTACTAAGCCTAGTGTCCAGTAGTTTTGCCCTTCTCTGTCCTCCCATCCTCCACCCTCAGGTAGGCCCCAGTGTCTGTTGTTCCCCTCTTTGTGTCCATATGTTCTTATCATTTAGCTCCCACTTATAAATGAGAGCATGTGGTATTTGGCTTTCTGTTCCTGCAAAGACCATGATCTCATTTTTTTTATGGTTAAGGTCCCTTTTAATTCAAGTCTCCTTTAAGGCTCTCATCAAGTAAGTTACAGTTGTAGTTTTGTACAGAACTGAGAAGGGAAGAAATGACTGTATAACAGTTGAAACATAGGTATGTAATCACTAGGTCAGATCCTGGCGAAACTTGTTAAAGTCTTGAGAGAATAGCTTAATAATCATGTGGTGCATCAGTTCTAAAAATAGACTGGGAACTTTGCAAGGTCTGTGTCTCACAAAAGATACATAATAACCAAATGCAATGTATAAATTGTAATTGAGTACTGTTTTGAAAAATCCAGCTATAAAAAACAAAAACTGGGGAGAACAATTGAAATCTGAACAGTAAATGATATTAGGGAATTAGTTCTTACATTTTTCATAGGAGTAATAGTATTGCATTTATATGGGAGAATGTTCTTATTCTTAGAAGATATGCTCTAGTATTTAAAAGGTAAAGTGGCTTGAATCCAGGTGGTAGATAAACGGATGTTTTCAGTACTGTTATTTCAAACTGATTTATTGTAAATTTTCATAATGAAAATTTAGGAGGAAGGACAGTTTTCCTCCCAAAGGCTGGCTCCCTGACATTTCTATAATACCAACATTATTGTGACCAAGAAACTATTTTAAATGTATTTAGAAGCAAAATTATATAATGAAAATTACCTGTTGTCTTATTCTTTCATAGGTACCCATTTGAACCTCCTCAGATCCGATTTCTCACTCCAATTTATCATCCAAACATTGATTCTGCTGGAAGGATTTGTCTGGATGTTCTCAAACTGCCACCAAAAGTGAGTTGTGGGTAAATGGTTGACTCTATAGCATTCTGTTTTCTTCATCTATTAAACTTGAATTAGAGTGTCACATTATAATATAAAAGCAACTGTTTATCTGTTTGTGTATAGGGTGCTTGGAGACCATCCCTCAACATCGCAACTGTGTTGACCTCTATTCAGCTGCTCATGTCAGAACCCAACCCTGATGACCCGCTCATGGCTGACATAGTAAATATCCCCATTTTCCTCTGCAACATATATCCTACCTTGTCTATACCGCTAACTCTCCCTGTGTGAGGATAGCTGCAGCAGCTCTAACTGACCACTGCAAATCATTTTTTTCTCCATTAACTCTTTGATTTCATCTCAGTCCTCAGAATTTAAATATAATAAGCCAGTCTTCCTCAAGAATGCCAGACAGTGGACAGAGAAGCATGCAAGACAGAAACAAAAGGTATGATGTTTGCTACTATTGTTAGTTAATTAAGTATATATAGTATAAAGTATGTATGTATAAATAATGTTTTTTGGATTTGCCAAATTTGTACTGAACTCTAGAATGCCTGATCTTTTTCTCCTATTGCAACCTTCTAAATAATTTCAGCAAAATAGCCTAATAGCTCAACCAACAGTAGATGTTTCATAACAGTTGTCATCTATTGGCAACACTAGAGGGCAGGCAGCATCTGGTTAATTTTTTTTTATATTACAGATAGCAAGGATAGCGGGGTGGTGTCTCAGATTCTTTTTTTCTAAGTTGTCCTTTTAACACTGAGAAGAGTCTATATTTGCAGGGACTAGTTGCAGAGATGGGGGAAACTTTTCTTATGGGACCATTCATGGAAGAAGGTTGAAGGAAAAACTTCAGGTTGATAGAATTTCCTCATTTAGCAAAATGCAAATTACAGGAACATGGAAGTTAGCACATGATAGTTCTTGCTGAGTTATACCATCTTTCAGATTGAGTTAAATAGCAGTTGTTACTTGTAAAAAGAAATAAAAATTAAAACAAAAAAAATTGAGGAAGATCATATGCACAATGCTGTATATAAATCTTGCAGCAAAGAAGTACATGGAAATAATATTACAGAGCTTCATTTTTCTCCATCCTGGCATTTGTGTGAACCTTACTGTATTTCACCCTGTCTCCTCCTTTTTAGGTTGATGAGGAAGAGATGCTTGATAATATACCAGAGGCTGGCGACTCCAAAGTACACAACTCAACACAGAAAAGGAAGGCCAGTCAGTTAGTAGGCATAGAAAAGAAATTTCATCCTGATGTTTAGGGAACTTGTCCTGGTTCATCTTAGTTAATGTGTTCTTTGCAAAGGTGATCTAAGTTGCCTACCTTGAATTTTTTAAAAAATATATTTGATGACATAATTTTTGTGTAGTTTATTTATCTTGTACATATGTATTTTGAAATCTTTTAAACCTGAAAAATAAATAGTCATTTATTGTTGAGTATGTGTTTATCCTGAATGTGTGTCTGGGAGTAAACTGGCCAGAGAGGTATATAATCAGAACATTAAAATATTTGGAATTGTTGTCCTTTAGTTTGCCAACTTCCCAGCACCGCTAGGGACACTGAATGTTTGACACAGATGTAAAATAGCTGTAGAAACAATTCAATTACCCTTATGCTTTCAGGGATGATAGCTTTTCTGAGGTCTTAAAATAATGTGGTAAGAAGATAATAGATCCTTTTGCAAATTTATTTTTTTGCAGCTTTCACTTTTTGTGATTTACATAGCTGACCAGAATTCTGTGATAAAACTTTCATTTGTTCAACAAATACTTATTGAACACCTACTGTGTGCCAAGTATTATGCTAGTGTTTGAGAATGAAATGGTGAGAAAATTGGATGTGAGATTAACCGAATACTCATAAAAATGTAAGTAGGGATTTCCTCTCTCCAGCATCATTTTATGGCAAGTACCACTCTGGACAATTTGGTGTCAAACTTGAATTCCCTACTCATGATTTTGTAATACACTTGACTTATCTTTATAATTCTATTTAAATGACAGAGATAATAGATTTGAGCAGAAATCAGCTGAAGTAGGAGGAGATCACCCAGGCCAAGCTAAGACTTTGAGGAATGTATTTTTTTTTTTTTTTTTTTTTTGAGACGGAGCCTGGCTCTGTCACCCAGGCTGGAATGCAATGACGCGATCTCGGCTCACTGCAACCTCCGCCTCCCGGGTTCAAGCAATTCTCCTGCCTCAGCCTCCTGAGTAGCTGGGAATACAGACACACACCACCACACCCAGCTAATTTTTGTATTTTTAGTAGAGATGGGGTTTCACCATGTTGGCCAGGCTGGTCTCGAACCCCTGACATCATGATCCACCCGCCTCAGCCTCCCAAAGTGCTGGGATTACAGGCGTGAGCCACCATGTCCGGCCTTGAGAAATGTATTATAGATACTGGACTTGCCTAGGCAGATGACTGAAGACTGTAATGTCCTTGTCCATATCACAGTGTAGCAATGATGATTTTTTACCTAGCCTAGGCACTGTGCATGTAAAATGCATCTCTGAATAGGCACCTTTCATTCTTCTACCTATGAATTACCTTGTACTCTTTACTGAGCAGCAGCCTGCCATACTGCTTATGTGGTGGTTGGACTCATGCAAAGAAAAGAAGTATGAATTTATATAATCCATTAATGACAGGTCATGGCAGAAGCTAAAAATACAGATTTCTAACGTCTACAGTATTTTTGAACCCACTTTTCAAAATCAGTTACTGGTCTTTTTTTAAAGCCCAGGAATTAATTCTATTCCAGGCTTGTTTCCTATGCTTATGCATACTTAAGTCAGGTTTGGAGTTCCTAGATACCATTAGTATATCAGTTAGGGTACTTACAGTTGTGAGTGAAATTCAACTCACACTGGCAATAATGAAAGAAGTTCATTGCCTTACTAAATAGAAAGTCCAGGGCTAAAGTGAACGTCTGGGTTGGTGAATTCAAAGGCTCAACAATATCATCAAGATCTTGGTCTCTTTCTGTCTGCCATCCATAGTATCAGTTTTCTCTTAGGCTGTTTGTTCCCTAAGTTTCTTTCCCTCCTAGGATGACTACCAGCAGCAGTTGGGGTTATGTACTTTCTATCCAGCCAGGCCAGAAGACTCTACTTTCCATGAAACAAAAGTCCCTGTGGACCGCCCTGAAAGCAATCACTGTTGCCAGGGAAATGCCATGTGCTGATTGCTCTGGGCTAAACCCAGATATGAAGTGAGAGATGGACTTAGGGAGTAGTCCCTAAGTTGTAGGAAAAGAGCACCTCCTGTAGGACAAAACCCCTTACACTTCTATCACCATGTCTGGTCAGCTCTACCAGCTACTTTTTCCTACTGCTACTTACAACACTAGTTCAACTGCCATCATCTCTCACCTGCACTTTAGCCATAACCTTCTATCTTGTTTCCTTGCCCCCATTCTTGACCTTTGACACTCCATGCTCTTCACAGCAGCAAGAATAATCTTTTGACAATGTAAGTTGGATTTGGCTTTGTTCCTCCAAGTGGCTTCATCTTGCAATCAAAAGCCTAGTCTCCTTCCCTGACCCATAAGACCCCACATGATCTGACCCCTGCTTGCCTTGTATGTCCATCCTCATTGCATACCCTCAAACCCCTTATACCTTACACTCCTCCATCCACACAGTCCTTTCTTTTTTTTTTTTTTTTTTTTCCTGAGACGGAGTCTTGCTCTGCCGCCCAGGCTGGAGTGCAGTGGCTGGTTCTCAGCTCACTGCAAGCTCCGCCTCCCGGGTTTACGCCATTCTCCTGCCTCAGCCTCCCGAGTAGCTGGGACTACAGGCGCCCACCTGGTCGCCCGGCTAGTTTTTTGTATTTTTTAGTAGAGACGGGGTTTCACCGTATTAGCCAGGATGGTCTCGATCTCCTGACCTCGTGATCCGCCCGTCTCGGCCTCCCTAAGTGCTGGGATTACAGGCTTGAGCCACCGCGCCCGGCCCAGTCCTTTCAATCTCTTGAACACACCTAGCTCATTCCTACCTCAGGGATTTCACATATGCTATTTCCTCTGCCTCCTACATTCCCCAGGATAGTCTCAGCTTGAATGTAGCTGCATCAGAAAGTCGTTTTCTACCCCATCTAAAGGAGCCCTAGATCCTCAGGTACTCTCTGGTCCATAACCTATTACCCTAATTAATTTTCTTTATAGCACATGTACCTATCTGGAAACGTGTTCATTTTCTAATGTGTATATTGTCTCACTCTAAGCACTGGGGATATAGTGGCTACAAGGAACTTTTCTCTCTCATCACAGGAAACACCAGAGCCGAAAGCTATTAGAAGTCATCCAACCATTTCTCTGCCTGAAGTACCGAGGACTGGACTGGAGAACAGAAGTGACATGCCTGAGGATTTAAAAGCCCAGCTCCCTACTCCCAGCTCAGGGAAGGATGGGAAAAGGCTAAAAGCATGGACTTAGGTCAAGGAGACCCAATTTCAGCTCTGGCAGTGCTGCTTACAAGTTGTGTGACCTTAGCTTTGTACTCAGTCCTTCTATTTTTTCAGGTTTTACCTCTGCAAAAGGGATGATGATGATGCTGCTGCTTAAAACTCATGAGGTTGTTGTGAGGATTGAATGAGATGATGCATGTAAAGCATCCAGTACAGGGACTGGCATGGTGCTGACATTTATTGAGTGCTTAGCAAGGGCACTGGGGGATGGAGACCAACCATAGGTGGGTCTTAAGGAGCTGCCCTGACCACTGCCAACTTGCCAATCTGCTCTGTTCCTTAGATAAGCAAGCTGAGCTGTTTCTCAATTCCAAACCCCTAATTAAAGAGAGATGACATCCATGACTGATAATGTAAACATTGCAGATTCCAAGTTCCCCTCTCCTGCTGCCCCCAACCCCCCTCTCTACCTCTCCCCAAAAGCTATCTAAATAAGAACAGATTTTACCACCCACCTTGTGGGCAGACTCAGCTGAGGCTGGAACTAGCTATTTATCCTTTGGCTGCTGCAGGAATTCAACACATACAAATAAAGCTCCTTTTCCAGCCAAGTGTGTATTTTTCCATCAGCGTGTGGCCCCCCTGCTCAGGTTGTCTTGTTTAGGTTGGGGCAGCCCAAGGGAGGGAAGGACAAGGAAGGGGTGTGGGGCTATGATTTCAGAACCTGCTCCCCAGAATGGCTGGCTGCAAGACATCTTACAGTCCTGAACCACACTGGACTGCCAGTGAAGCCTGGGAGAGGTTGGGGTGATGGACGCAGACATGCTACACACAGAAACAACACATTCCACTTTCTGCTTGCTTCTTGGCAAGTCGCCCCTGCCTTTTGCCATGGTCCCCAGAGTGTGTCCATCCCTCTCTCCATCTCTTAGTTTATATCAGGGATGACAGTTTATCCAGAATGTCGTGCTCATTCCATCTACCCTCCCACCCCAATACAGGGTTTTTCCCCTTTATGTGCTTGTTTTCCTTGCTTACCTTTTCCCCTGATCCCGCATCCCAATAGAATGTGTCCCCTTCCTTCCACTGTCTTCCTCCTTTAACCAGGATCCTGAAACTCTGTGCTTCAAAAAAAGGGTCTGCTCTGACAGTTGCCTCAAACCTTCCATCAGAGGCAACTTTTCTAGGGGGTGAGTTCTTAGTCTCTACGTTGTCTCTAGGCCTGGGAGTTACTGCCATGCACTAAGCTAAACACTTCACATGAAAAATTTTTTTTCTTTTTCGAGATGGAGTTTTGCTCTGTCACCCAGGCTGGAGTGCAGTGGTGTGATCTCGGCTCACTGCAACCTCTGCCTCCCGGGTTCAAGCGATCTCCCGTCTCAGCCTCCTCAGTAGCCGGGATTACAGGTGTATGTCACCATGACTGGCTAATTTTTGTATTTTTAGTAGAGACGGGGTTTCACCATGTTGGCCAGGCTGGTCTTGAATTCCTGACCTCAGGTGATCCACTTGCCTTGGTCTCCCAGAAGTGTTGGGATTACAGATGTGAGCCACCATGCCTGGCCTCATGAAAAATCTTTTTCAATAACCTTCAGAGTTTAGATATTATGATTATCCCCATTCTACTGAAGATGAAACAGATTCAGAGAGGTTCAGTAAAACCTAAGGACAACTGGCTGTTAATGTTAAGTCTAGGATTCCAATCTGGGCCTGTATGACTCCAGAATCATATTTATCAGCTGCATGGATTCTAAATTTTTTTTTTTTTTTTTTTTGAGATGGAGTTTCACTCTCATCACCCAGACTGGAATGTGTGGGCAAGATCTCAGCTCACTGCAACCTCCGCCTCCTGAGTTCAAGCGATTCTCCTGCCTCAGCCTCCTGAGTAGCTGGGATTACAGGTGCATGTCACCATGACCGGCTAATTTTCGTATTTTTAGTAGAGATGGGGTTTCACCATGTTGGCCAGGCTGGTCTCGAACTCCTGAACTCAGGTGAACCACCCACCTTGGCCTCCCAAAGTACTGGTATTACAGGTGTGAGCCACCACACCTGGCCCTATTCTAATAATTTTACGTCTGCCTCCACAGAGTGGCTGTGGGATAATGGGCAAGTTTCTCCCCTTCCATTTCCTCCTCTATAAAATGCAGGCGTGGCTTGAATGCTCTCTGAGATTTCTCCCAAAGCTCACACTTGACAGTTCTGCAATTCTGAAACTTCCTGTGTAATCCAGGGGCTCAGGGCAGAGCCTGTGGATCTCTGGTTTAGTGACAAAATAAATTAGGTTGGTCTGTTGCCTTCTCATCTTCCCTTTTTATTATCTTTACTTCTTCAGCATTCTCTTGCTGTAGGTTCCCCGCTAGGGATTTTCCACCCAGGCCCACAGTCTCTACCTGTTAACTCATCCTGACAGTACTTCTGTCTTATCACATACTTTTGCTCATCGAAATTCCTATTCAGGCCATGCATGGTGGCTCTTGTCTGTAATCCCAGGACTCCGGGAGGCTGAAGCAGAAAGATTGCTTGCGTTCAGGAGTTTGAGAGCAGCCTGGGTAACATCACGAGACCCCATCACTACTAAAAATTTAAAAATTAGCTGGGTTTGGTGGTGTATGCCTATAGTCCCAGCTACTCAAGAGGCTGAGGTGGAAGGATTGCTTGAGCCCGGGAGGTCAAGGCTACAGGGAGCCATGATTGTGCCACTGCACTCCATCCTGGGTGACAAAGTGAGACCTTGTCTTACATTTTTTAAAGAAAAATTTTCAATAACTGCATCTTCCACACTAATAGTTGAAAAGAGGTCAATGGGTTTACTCCTGGGCTGCAGGTAGAGAGCAATGCAGAGGGAGAAGCCTATCTGGCTTCTTTTCCATGAGGGTGACAGAAATCTAACAATCTCACTTGAGCAAACAAAAGGTATTGGTTTACAACCTGAGAAATCCAAATGTGCTTTCAGGCATGGCTAGGTACAGATGCTCAAATAATGCCATCAGGATTCATTTCACTCCAAGTGGCAAGAGAGACACCAGCAGCTTTCTTCCTACCAGTCCAGCAACTCCAGTGAAAGAGTACTTCTTTCTTACCAGCTCCAGCAAAGTTCCCAAGTTGGGTGTCATTAGAAGGATTTGAGATGTAAGCCCATCCTTGGACCAATCACTGTGACCAGGGATTAGAGTAAGCTGATAGGGTCTGGGTTATATTCCCACCTCTGGAACCTGGTCTGGAGTCAACCCCACCTGAAAGGTAGGCACTAGAGAGCAGTGGAAGTAGTTGCCTGAAGGAAGGTCAAATTGATGTTACCAGAAGAAAGGAAGTGGTCATTTCCTTTCCTGGGCAAAGGACTATGGGCTATTCCTAACCTGAAGGAATATGTAACTATGATGGTGGAATTTCAACCTCTGTGGTAGCCAGGGAGGAAGCTGTTATAAAGTAGAGGGTCCGGGAACTTGGTGGCCTTCAAATCTCACCATACAAATATCTGCCCATTCTGCGTTATTTACATCTATCTCCTGGACAGATGGCCCCTTTAGGTTGGAAAACAGAATCTTAATGGATGTACTTGGATATATTAATTTCTTTTCTTTCTTTCTTTCTTTTTGTTTGTTTGTTTGTTTGTTTTTGAGACAGGGTCTGGCTCTTGCCCAGGCTGGAGTGCAGTGGCATGATCTCAGCTTACCGCAACCTCCCAGGCCTCCCACTTCAGCTGCCTCAGTAGCTGAGACTAAAGATGCACACCACCATGCCCAGCTAATTTTTGTATTTCTTTTTTTTTTTTTTTTTTTAGAAATGGGGTTTCGCCGTGTTGCCCAGGCTGGTCTTGAACTCCCAAGCTCAAGCAATCTGCCCACCTTGTCCTTCCAAAGCACTGGGATTACAGGCATGAGCCACCATGCCTGGTCTGTTGATTTCTTAATACTTTTTTTCAAAAGAAATTAATTGAGCACTTTTTTTGTGTGTTAGACTTGATGAAAAGGATTGAGGTTACAACAGTGAATGAGACCAGCATGATCTCTGCTCTCATGGAACTTTCCTACTGTGCCTACTGTCCATTCAGAGAAAAGTAGCCCTGCCCACAGCCCTTGACAAGGAAAGCCCTGAGCAGTTATATTTTGTCCAATATGACCCCACACACACATACCCATTGACACACTACAGTTTAGTGAACTAGGACAGGTTCCTGGCCCAAGAGTGATCAACCTACCTGTTGGCCATTAACCTATAATTTGGCCTATTGTAGAAAAGGAAGTTTGGTGAGTTGGGTTCTCTCTCAATCTTTCAGGATACTACCGTTGGAAATTTAAAAAGGAAAACAACAAAGAAATTAGCCCAGGAACTGAAAGCTGAAAGGATGCATCCAGAGACCTTGAGGAAGGACAGGGATCATAGTGAGGTAAACACAAGCAGAAGTTACCCATAAACACAGGCTGTGAGTCAAAGGAAACAATTCATTTATGCAATAAATAATCACACCTTTTCTTTACCCCATCGCTGGGCCAAAAGAATTATTCTGCCTCCCTTATTGCTTCACATGTATCCTCTGAAAAATTATTCTTTTGACCCAGCAATTCCACTTCTGGGAATTTATCTTACAGATATACTTACTTACACAGGTGCTAAGATATACTTACTTACACAGATATACTTATACTATACACAGATATACAGATATACTTACTTACACAGGTGCTAAATGGCATTCATGTAAGGTTACTTGTTGCAGTATTGTTTATAAGAGCAAAAGAGTAAGCAACCCAAATGTCCATCAGAAGAGGAATAAGATGAAATCATGATACATCTACCTAATGGGCTATAACCTGCTTCAAAAACATTAGAATGCTTTCTTTACTGATGTAGAAACGTCTTTGAGCTACATTACAGGTTAAAAAAGCAGAAGCAGAACCGTGGTGTGCTACTTTGGGAAAAGGAAAAATAAGCATATATATGCATCTTGCTAATATATATATTTTCAAAACTCTGGAAGGATATATAAGAAACTAATAACAGTGGTAACCAATGAGGGCTTGGGAAGTGAGCCAAAAGGGACGGAGATGAGAGGGAAACTGTTAAGAATGTGTTATTTGAACCATGTGAATGTATTACTTATTCAAAAATTAAATTTATGAAAAGCTTTTTAAACAAAAGGGGTGGGTGGGAGCAGCTGATCATGGTTGAGAAGCAGCTAGATATAAAAACAGGCCTCCAGAGAGCAGCTGAACCGGCTAATTTTGGGCAACACAGAGAATGATCACAGACTAAATCCAGAATGGCCTTTAGTTTCAGGTACCACAAGGCCCAGTCTTACTGCTCTTTCTGGCCTTGGATTTATTTGCTGAGATTCTGCCTCGCTTATTGCTTCATATGGATCCTCTCAAGAAACACGTACTTACTTGAGTTAACTCCTGAGTTTCTGTCTCTTAATCCAGTCTAAGAAGAACAGCTGAAAAAATGGCCTTCCCTGTAGTTGAGCCAGGAAGATAGAGGGTTTGAAATATTCTGTTTTCAAGAGTGGAGGGCAGGTACTCATGAAGGTACCAGTTTTCCACTCAGAAGGGAGTCAGGCACTAGATCAGTACAGCCCTAATACCATTCTGGGGCTAGCACCTTGCCCCATGATTGCAAGTTTTGTTGAACTCCATCTTCCCTCCCCTGAGAAGGAGCCACCTGGTTGTCTTGGGGGCATCATCCCACTCTGAAGCAAGGCTGGGCCAGGGGCAGGGGGGTAAGGATTCCCAAGGCAGAGAGTGCTTGAGAGAGTGCACTCAAGGAGAGGAAAGCAAGCTGATTATTTGGGGTTCACATTATCAGGAAACTCCAGCATTAGGGTTGGGTCTGGGAAGGTGTTCGGGGTCTGAATAATGAAGGCCCAACCTGCTCACTGCTTTCTTTAGATTATTCTATGTCTAATCCAGTGGCAAGCACACAAAGGGCACTTTGATATAGGTGAGTGGAATGGATTCTGATGCCTCCAAACTTCAACCCTGAGCCTCACTGGCTGTGCCCTAGGTGCCCCAGAAGTCAGAAGACAGGTTAAGGAAGAGCATTGCCACTGATCATTCCTCTCTCAAATACCTCTGGCCACTTCCATGGCTCCACCAGAGGCAGCAGAAAGGAGTTGAGGGACACATATCATTCTTCACTTGTGCTTTATTATACAGAAGAATCCAAATATTTACATCCTGACAATCCTTATACTTCAAGCAACTGGAGAGGGCATGGAACTGAAACCCAGAAGTGCTGTGGGGGTGGTGGGTGGGAGAATTTGCTAAAGCAGAGCAGAGGTAGTTAGATGGTGCCAGACAGGATCAAGGATTCTAGCTACTATAGCTCTGATGTTGGTTTATGAAATAAGAAGAAATAAAAAAATTTAAAAATTAAAAATAAAAATGTTTTAAAAAGGTAAAAAAAAATTTAAAGAAAAAATAGAAGAACAAACAAAAAAGCGTTCTAGCAACTTCCCACTACCGTCACTCAGGCCTATTTATTGCCAGCTCTTCCTTTTTCCTTTCCCCTACTCTTTAGACCTTTTAGTCTTCCTGGAAAGGGAAACTAGAAAGATATTGGAGGCTAGAGGAGGAGAGAGGAAAGCAAGGAGAAGGCCAAGCTAGGGGCTGTGTTCATCCATAATCTTCAAATGTCAGCTCTGCATTTTTTGGATTTTACCATTGGTATGTTCAAAGGTGCTTATAAAAACCATTTCTGCCACACGAGGTTCCCTTCCACAAGTCGGTCTGAGACGCGATTGTGGTTGGCACCAGTTGCCAATGAACAGCACACAGAGCACAGGGCAACACACACCCAGTCAGCAGTCCTCAGCGTTGCCACCACTACAGCCCTCTTGGACAGATTCTTCCCCATGGATACCATTTTGGAAGATTTTGTCAACCCAACAAAATGCATTTAGATGCATTGAATAATTTGTTTTTTGATTTTGTGATCAAAGACATACATAATCTTCATAATCTTCTGTGGATCATAATGAAGATAACCAAAGGAATAACATACTGACTTGCTAGAAATTCAGTCAAAATCAAAAAACAAAGAAACTGCACTGCTCAGCTTTATTTTGGGTAAGTGTACATCGACCAGACTTTCCAAATAATGAAAATAGTTCATGGCAAACACCTCCACTCCCTTCCTCCACACCTCTCCTCTAATGAGAAGGTTCAGCAGATGCTCCTCTGGCCAGCAGATGTCTGGATCTTTAGAAGCAGATGACAAGGTGACAGTGGTGCTACCCTTGGGCTTGCAGCCAGAAATCACTGGTCCCCTTTTCATAGAAGAGGCCACCTGTAGGGGGCAGTTCCTGTGACTCCTAAACCTCTAACACATGGCTACTGTGCTCCACCTCAACACAGACTCCGTAACTCCAAGGGGAACAATGATCACATGGCGGGGGCAAGAAGTGAGAAGGGATCTGGGGTGACTTTTTACAAGTCAAGACTCCCAAAAACTGTACGAGTTTTGTCATCCCTGAGGCAAAGAACTCTTTTCCCTGATAAGAGTCACCAATTCTCAGTATCCAAAGTAGAGCAAACTCCTCCCTTTAAGGGCTCTTGATCAGCCCTAGGGAAATTGGGAGAGCAGGGTTCTCAAATAAACAACGGATAAATAAACCTGCCGTCATTAGCGAGTACCTACACTGAGGCTGGCCTCATGGTAGGACCCCAAGGTTCTTCTGGGATTACAAGGTCAGCACATTCTGCTTCAGAGCCTATAAGACCCCAGGCAACTAGTCAGATAAGATTTAGAAAGGTATCAAGTTTCATTCATGGAGCTACCTACCCTACCTACCTCAGCCTAGGCAGCCTTTTTGTCCTGTGTCAGAATTTCCACTAGGCATTGGGGACAGCAGGGAGATAGCAGAGAAGCTAAGCTGCAGAAACTTGAACTACAGAATTAGAAGAAGGGCTTTCTTCAGGTTTGTTGTTTTAATAGTGGAGCCCCTGGGGATAGGGCCCGGCTGAGGACCATGCCAGAATTCAGGAAGAAGATTGTTTTCCATCTGGTCTCAGAATTCTAGACTCCTGTCCTCTAGATGTGACTGCTGTTGGGGTACCCTAGAACAAGTCTTGCCCTTTGTTGAGTCTTGGATTCTCTTTTTATGTCTCCAAGAATTACCTTTAATGTCTGGAAGGATGCCCCAGCCCTTACCACCTCACTCTCAGATTGAATGTGTGTGTGTCTGGGGCTGGATGAGGGGGGCATTCTGGAAATGCTCAGAGACACTTTGTAGACCATAGTTAGAAAGGTCATGAGGGGAGAGGCAGAAAGGTCAGTGGCCTATCTGAGGCACCCAGGGTCCCAGATAACTACAATTTCCTATCTCTCCTGTTTTCTGGCTAAGGCCTCCTTGTCCCAAAGAATAGGCAGGACCTGGCTTGTGGCAGGAGGTAGCAGGGGGCATCTGATGGAGAAGCATAAGAAGGCAACTAAGAGCCAGAAGGAACCTAGACAGCCCTGCCGGGATCCAGGAACCCTACTATCCCTCTTGCAGCAGACAAACTTTCATTGGTGCTTGCTGGGGTTGATGGCAGGGTGGTAAGAGAATACACAGGGATCCCTTTCTCCCTGCCCCAACTCAGGGGTCTGAGTCTGGAACCACAATGGTAGGCTTCTCCTCATCCTTCCCAGCATAGGATAACAGAGGTGGGAGGTAAAGTGTTGAGAGTCTCTACTGGTGGATGGAATCATCAGTTACCTCTGGCAGTTCATTCTAGGATCAGGGCTTTCAGGAAGTGGTGGCATTTTGTGATGTCATTGGGTAGCACTTGGTGGTACAGAGATGAGCTCGTTGGGAGAGAACAGTGCTAAGTTCTGTCATGTTAATAGATATTCCGGGAACACCAAACAAGCAGACAAAAACCTGTTACCAAATAATTCAGGGAACTGGGTTAAACAAAGTTCAATAGATTTTACTACTGTAGGACTTCTCTCTTTATTACACTGACATGCACTGTGAATCTCTAAGAAAAAGACATCATGTGTAATCTCTTCCAAAGCTTATTTTAATAGGAAGTCTTTATGCATGGCATATGTCAAGATTAATGGTACGCAGAACACATTTTGTATCCTATCCATGAGTCACATGGGAAATCACCTTCCAGACCTTTCTCTGTGAGGTCTCCCTGTCCACTGTGCCCTGATCAACCCTTCACCCCTTCACTGTCTTTACTTCCCTCATTTCCCTTAAGCAGACAGATGTCCAGGTCTCTGGTCCACAGCTTCAGACATGATAAGGAAGAGGCTCAGCATGAAGGTGAAGCTGAGGAAGGCCAAAGGAAAGCCAGGCCAAGAGGCACTCGTTGGTGATGGTCACGGGAGAGAGGTGATCAGTGGAGCCAGAGACTGGGCCATCCTGCTATGGATCACACTGCTGAGTTTTGGTTGTATTTATTTTAGAAGCAGCCATCATTCACCAAGGGGGAGAGAGGTAAGGGAAGAGAGGGGAAGAGAAGAATGGGGAGGGATATTTACAAGTGTGAAGCAAAGGCCAAGCCAGAGGGCCGAAAGCCTCCACCCCCTGATGAGCCTCCACCTGCTGGCATAGCTCCCTCTGCCCTCAGCAGCAGTTCTCCATCCATGGAGGGTTGGGGGTTCCCAAGGTGATTCCCCTCTGGCTCTACACAATGGCTTCCCTCCAGCCTGGGGGCCCCTGGCTGCTGACAGGAGATGAGGGTCACTGAGGGGAAGCCATACGTCTCCAGCCCAGGGGGCCGCCCAGCTTCAGAAGCTTCCAGAATGAGATCCACATCAGACAAGGCCACCAGGGCCTGGGTAGAATCGCAGGAGCTCTTCTCCAGCTCCCCGGCCGCAGCATAGGCTAGGGGCCCCGAGGCGCCTGCGCGGGGCCGAAGCCGCCGAAGGTCATCCCGAAAGTGGGGGTTGAAGAGCAGGTAGAGCAGCGGGTTGAGGCAGGCAGGCAGGGGCAGCACCACCAGCAGGACAGACTTGACGGCCTCAGGCGTGACAGGCAAGAGGCCCAGCATGGAGGCGAAGCTGAGGAAGGCCACAGGACAGTAGAGGAGCCCGTCTGCGAAGATGAGCCAGGCCACGTGCCTCACCATGGCGCAGTCCCACACGGCCTCAAAGTCGCCCCGCGGCAGGTCACAGTAGAGTTTGATGTAGGCACCGGCCACGACCAGGAAACAGAAGGAGTTCAGCATCACCAGGGCCACGGCGAAGCCCAGGGCTGCTGGCTGGCCCTCAGGCGGCGCATAGGGCAGGCAGAGTGGGGAGGCCCCGTATTCTCCCACTGAGGCCAGGGGCAGCGCGGCCGCCAGCCCTGCCAACGCCAGGCAGCCCAGGACCCCTGCTCGAACGCTGCCCAGGGAGGGGGACTTCCCATAGGCCCGGACGCAAGAGACAGAGACGCTGCACTGCACTGCGGCCAGAGTGAGCAGCAGCACCGACGCCTCCGACCCAAGTACTGCCAGGAAGCCAGTGGCCCTGCAGCCCAGCCCCATCTCCCAGCGGGCTCCGTACTCGGAGAACTGGCCAAAGGTCAGGGCATCGACTGAAGCTAGAAGGCCACAGGAAATGCCAGTCAAGGTGTTGGCGCCTGCAATCGCACCTACCACAAACTTGACCGGGGGTAGGGGTATAGGCCCGCCAGCGAACACGGTCAGCAGCACCAGTCCATTGCAGAGCACAGAGAGCAACACGATGGCCCACACGGCCAGGCGGATGCCCCAGCTTTCAAAGAGGTGCTCACAGGGCTTGAAGGGGCCTGTAGGAGAGAAGATGAGACATTAACCCTGGGCCAGAGGATGTTGGGACCAGGTCTTGAGGACCAAGGTCAGCCTCTGTACTCAGAATTTCCAGTCAAAAGGGGATGAACATGGCCCCTGCCCTCGGAAAACTCCCAGTCTAAGGGAGGCTGACCCAGTTTCTGGCCCCAGAGAACTCCCAGTTGGAGGGTCTCTCACCTTAGAGAACCCCCAGCTGGGGCTGTGGGGAGGAGCAGTGGGACATACACCACTCTTCTTCCGAAGAGCTGCAAGTGGGGTGAACCCTAACCCTCCTCTCAGTACACCAGAACATAGAACGCATATAGGCCGGGCACAGTGGCTCACAACTGTAATCCCAGCACTTCTGGAGGCCGAGGCGGATGGATGATCTGAGGTCAGGAGTTTGAGATCAGCCTGGCCAAAAAGCAAAACTCCTTCTCTACTACAAATACAAAAAATTAGCTGGCCGTGGTGGCGCGCACATGTAGTCCCAGCTACTTGGGAGACTGAGGCAGGAGAATTATTTGAACCCCGGGGACGGAGGTTGCAGTGAGCCGAGATTGCTCATCTGCACTCCAGCCTGGGCTACAGAGCAAGACTCTCTCAAAAAAATAAAATAAAATAAAATAAAAAATAAACACACACATGGTACAAATTAATACAGTACAAACCCAGATATTGAGGAAATGTTAAGTAAAGGACAGCACTGGAAAGAAAGGAAGGACAGGCTGCCATCAAGGAGTGGAGAGGGTATCAGAATTGGGAGATATGGTGGGTAGGGACAGAGGTGTGAGGGACTGCCCAGACAGTAACCAGTCTATGCCTGAGGCTCTGTTTCTTTCAGTCAGTCCCCAGTGATCCACTAAGGCCTTCATCGTGGGAGAGTCCTGAGCAAATATTACACCAGGCTGGCTCTCCCTTGCTCTGTGAGAGGGGTACAGACCACATTGAATATTTGTCAATCAATCAGCATTTGGGAGGTAAAGTGTCTCAAGTACAGTAAATCAAAATACAGATGACTTCTGGGGTTTTCCAACCTGGGTCCACAAGAGATGCCTGCGATCCTGGTGTTTTCCATCCCTCTCTCCAAAGTCTGTTCCTAAATCACCTTGTAACTTTGGAAATATTATTTCTTCATTTTCTTTGGCTTTCGACTCTTGTTCTCCAATGTGTTTCTAGGTAGCAGGGGAGTTTGAGAGGCTTTTGTGGGAGCTATTTTTAAACCATTTTTTTCTTATTACCAAATATAATAGGTGATAATTGTAGAAAATTTGAAAATATAACACGAAATAATTAAAATGACATGAGACTTCACCTCTCAGAGATAACTCATTATCTTGGTGTATTTCTGTCCAGTCTTTAAAAAATACATACATACATACAGGTTTTGTTTTTTTTTTTTTTTTGAGATGGAGTCTCACTCTGTCGCCCATGCTGGACTGCAGTGGCCGGATCTCAGCTCACTGCAAGCTCCGCCTCCCAGGTTTACGCCATTCTCCTGCCTCAGCCTCCCGGGTAGCTGGCACTACAGGCGCCCACTACCTCACCCAGCTAGTTTTTTTTTTTTTTTTTTTTTTTTTTTTTTGTATTTTTTAGTAGAGACAGGGTTTCACCGTGTTAGCCAGGATGGTCTCAATCTCCTGACCTTGTGATCCGCCCGTCTCGGCCTCCCAAAGTGCTGGGATTACAGACTTGAGCCACCGCACCCGGCCTACACATACAGGTTTTTAAACTAAATTAAGATTTTACTGCTGCTATCATTTGGGTACGGTTTGTCTCCACCAAAACTCATGCTGAAGTGGAATCCCCAATGTGGCAATGTTGGAGGTAGGGCCTCGTGGGAGGTATCTGGATCATGGGATCCCTCAGGAACAGATTAATGTCCTTCTGTGGGAGTGAGTGAGTTCTCAATCAATCCAGGGAATGGAATAGTTCCCTAAGAGTGGGTTGTTAAAGGGAGTCTGGCTTTTCTTTCACCCTGTGATCTATTTGCACAAACCCACTCCCCTTCTGCTTTCCATCACAAGTGGAAGCAGCCTGAGGCCCTCATCACATGCAGCTGCCCAATCTTGAACCTCCCAGCCACCAGAATTGTGAGTCAAACAAACCTCTTTCCTTTATAAATTACTTAGCCTTAGGTATTCTGTTAAAGCAACACAAAGTGGACTAAGACAACTGTATATGCGTTTCTCGTTCTCTTTAAGCTACATTTTTATCAAGCAGACTTTCCCAAATTTTTCCCCAGAAGATATCTTTATATTATTCAAAACATATTTCATGTACCATAAAATGTACCATAATTATTTGACCATTTGGTATGAATTATTTTAAAAGCAAGCTCAAGTTGGACTTTGTCTTTTGGAACTTCCTTTTTTTATCTCATCCCTGCTGATTACTGGTTTTCGGAGGTGAAATTTCCATGGCATCGTGAATGCAGCATGTGTGTTTTTCCAAGTCAGAAGCAGCACCTGCTTCCTCCAGGTTGGGTTAGTGTTCTGGCCCCGAGCTGGCACTAGAGGGCGTGCTGTTGTCACCAAGCACTGAGAACTTGGGCTGGGCAAGGTCAGGCAATCACTCTATAGGCTTTAGAGAGGGTAAAGGGAGAAGGCAAAGGTCCTGGGCCAGAGAAAGCTGGAAAACAGGAAAATGGAGGTGGAATGAAATGGAAGAAGCACACTGTTCATCACTTTCTGTCCATTCTGAAGAGTTCCCATCCTTGCCTAAGTAGCATGCTGCTTGCCGCCTTCTGTGGCCTGTTAGCATTTTATATGCAAGGGAAGGGACTTCCTCACTCTAAACATCTCCAGTTGAATTGCACCAAAGAGAAAGAGAATTTTCTTTTTTGCTTTCTTTATAGCAAGATGAATTTAGGTTAGATGCTAAAGGAGACTTCCCCAACTGTAAGGGTTAGATGGTGCTGTAAGGAGTTGCCCAGGAATACTATGGAGTTTTCCACTGTGCAGAGTTTTAACAGAGACTGTAATCTTCCTGGGATGGAGTAGGGAGGGATGGAAAAGGTGACCTTTCGGAGTCCCATCTGGCTCTGGGATTCTGTGGTATGGGTCTTAGACTGAGGGATTACTCAAAAGCAGTCCTATGTGCCACCCTGAGCAATAGGGTCAAGGTATTCTTTCCTGCTTCTCTCCTGTGTGACAGTAGCTTTCTCCTGGATGCACAAATGCTAATTGGCTGATTGCTTGACTTCCCCTCCATTCATGCTACTCCCCTCAAGCAGCCACCCAAGGGAAAGAACTCCAGTTCTTTCCCCAGGAATTAGGAAAGGAGGGCCCTCCTGCAGCAGGCTGGGAGTCAGGCAAAGAATGTGGCTGTAGACATGCCTGGTTGAACTAATACCTCAACTAGGTGTTTGGGTGCCCTTTCTCCATTCCCCCTCGTCCCCATTCCCCAGACACCACCTCACCTGGAGTAGGGCTACACTGGACACTGGGGTGTGGCTTTGAATCCTCCATCTCCAGCTGGAGCTCATCTAGGTCCAGGTCATCTGAAAGGAGAGAAAGTGATGCAGGGCCCTGGGTCTTGGTGTCAGTCAAGCCCTACCTTTCTCCAAATGCCCTCTCCTTTAAGTTGTCTCCTACTAATTCTGCTCAGCACTGGTCATTCCAGCAACCCTGCACATCCATTTCTACCCTTGGGGGTAAAGATTTGGTCAGCTTCCTATTATCCACATGTGGACTATCTGCACTGAAGAGTGCACAGCAAACATTTCACCTAGACCTTCTCTTTCTATTAGTCAGGGCTCTGTGTCCTCTCCAGTTGGCCTTACCCACAAGTGCTGCTTCGAGTTGGAGTGGAAGCTCTTTTAATAATGTATGCTACTGATCACATATTTCTCTACTCTGGCTGAGCTGTCACTGTAATTTTGTGTACAGTTGTGAAAACTACACATTAAGAAAAACATTAGTGAGCTGGAGCGTGTTCAGATGTGAACGAGTGAACTAGAGGGGAGAGAGCAGAAGCCATTTGTGAGAGAAACAGTCAAAGCAACTGGGCGGTGTTTAACTTGGAGGAGGTGAGAGTAAGTGGGGATATGATGGCTGTTCTCAAAGGGCTGAAGGACTGTTAGGGGTAAAGGAATTCGACTTCTACATGCTGTTTTGCCCCAGAGGGTAGAACCAGGATCGATGGATGGACTGTAGAAGGAGGCAAATTATGATTCGAATGGAGACACTCTACTTCTTCCTAACAAGAGTAAGTTCCCACAATTAGAGCTGTCCAAAAAAGAAACACCCCACCTTCAACAGGTGCAGAGTAGGTCCACATCTGCTGAGTGCAATTCTGGCACTGGGCAAATTCAGAAGAATTTCAGGGATGAATAAGAGATGGCCCTGCTCTCAAAGAGCTTGTGCAGACTAATAAGGAAACAAATTGTCATGCTACAATGAGTGGCATCAACTAACAGATTTATTTTCCTAGATAGAAGGGAACAATTTGAATGTTTCTAGCATAAAGAAAAGACAAATATTTAAGGCAAAGGATATCCTGATTACTCTGATTTGATCTTTATATACATTATATGAATGTATTAAATAATCACACATGCCCCCTCCAAATACATACATCTATTATGTATCAATTAGAAAAAAGCTTTCAGCTAATAGATTTACTGAACAATAAGAGTTAACATTTCTTGAGTTCTTATTCTGTATCCGGTACTGTGCCCAGCCAGTCCTCATCTTCATGGTCCCATTAACCCTCACAATAGCCACACGAGGCAGGTGACAGATAAGGAGACTGAGGCTCATTGAAGTTAAGTGTCTTGCCCGCAGCCTCACAGCAATAGACTAGAATTCAGACGCAGGTTTGTCTGACTACAGAGCCCAGATGTTTAACCATTATGCTTTCCCAGGCAAGCAACCAAGTGCTTTGGGGGGTCAGGGTGTGGGAAGGGTTCAGGAGATTTACAGATGCATGAGCTAAACATAATTTGTCACTGATGATACTAAACAGAAAGTCCTCAATGTGAGAGAAAGCACTTCTACACTGAGTCAGAGGCTGGACTAGATCATCTTTAATGTTCTTTTCAATTCTAAGTCCAGGTTTTACACTTTCTTTTTTTTTTTTAGACGGGGTCTCCCTCTGTTGCCCAGGCTGGAGAGCAGTGGCATGATCTTGGCTCATGGCAAGCTCCACCTCCTGGGTTCACGCCATTCTCCTGCCTCAGCCTCCCAAATAGCTGGGACTACAGGTGCCCACCACCACACCCAGCTAATTTTTTGTATTTTTAGTAGAGACGGGGTTTCACGGTGTTAGCCAGGATGGTCTTGATCTCCTGATGTCATGATCCGCCCACCTTGGCCTCCCAAAGTGCTGGGATTACAGGAATGAGCCACTGCACCCCGCCCTACACTTTTTTTTTTTCTTATTCACTATTGCGGTGTTTCTCAAACTAGGGCCTGTGAACTCTAGGGGGTTGCAGACATGCTGAAGGTCCACAAATTCTGTAAGAATTTTGAAATGAGAATCTACAACATTTTATAATCTATAAAGACAAAACATTTTTTTGCCGTGATAATCCATCATTGAAAGGCTTTTTAAAGAATAAGACAAGTTTCTCAAGTCAGACTGGGAAATGTGCCTGAGGACCCAAGTTTGGGAAAGAATGGCTTGTTTTCAAAAGGTAACTGTACAATCTTCAGGTTTAAGAGACAGTACCCTGTGGGCTCTCCCTCCATCATGCAGAGCAATGGATAGGTGACTCTGTTTGTTGCACTTGTTCCAACTTTGGTTCACAAAGTCTGTTTCCTGTATGGATCCTTCCTCCCCACTTAAAGGGTAAACACCATCCGTTGGGAGTTTTCCCAGGAGGCAGGAAGACGGTGAAGCTGCCCCTGGCCCAGACACCATCAGGGCAGGTAGGAGGCTGAGTTGTGCCCACAGAGTCCTGGCATTTCCTCCTCTCTACCTTTCACTCCCTGGCCGCCCCTGCTCTCCAGAATGGAGCTCAGCAATTCTTTGAAATCAAAATGCATGAATGAAACGCAAGGGGTGAAACCCGTGGACTCTGTCTGAGGCTGGGAAAGTCACAGCCAAGGTGTTAAGTAACCACTCTTCAAACGAGGAGGAAATCAAATCTGGCTGGAGCAGCAGCTCCTGGCTTCCCTTCTCG
This sequence comes from Piliocolobus tephrosceles, assembly GCF_002776525.5. Taxonomy (NCBI): domain Eukaryota; kingdom Metazoa; phylum Chordata; class Mammalia; order Primates; family Cercopithecidae; genus Piliocolobus; species Piliocolobus tephrosceles. The sequence continues at coordinate 59,056,005 of NC_045434.1, read as the reverse complement.
AGGCTCATTAGCTCCCACAGGAAGTGGGGGGCCCTGCCCTAGCTCCCATTACAGGCGGCAGGCAGCCCACGATCTTGACGCCCTGTGGTTCTCCAAGACCTAAGCCCGGTGGAAAGTTTCACCTTGAGGAAGGAAAGTTTCCATTCCTCCTTCCAGCCCCCTGAGGGAGTGTACAGCAGACATCCGGGAATGTCCCCCGGGGACAGCCGTCTGCCGGCCCAGAGCCAGCCAGGCTGCTGGGCTGCTCCTCATCGGGTCCTCATACCTTCCCTACGGAGGTGTGTTAATACATTGGGAAGGAGGCTCTCAGAGATCCCCAGGTTGCCTGCCCACCATTTGCCCTCCACACACTGTGCCCCGACTCCACAGTTGCACTCTCCCTATACATGTATACCAGAAGGCACCAGTCCTCAGTAGTAGCGGTGAGCATACTTCATCATTTACGGAATCTTTTAGTCCTCCCCAACAGCCTGTGAGCTATCCATTATCTTTCTCATTTACTTATTTATTTATTTATTTAGTTTTTTGAGACAGAGTCTTACTCTGTCACCCAGGCTGGAGTTTGCAGCGGTGCGATCTCAGCTCACTATGACCTCCCCCTCCTGGGCTCAAGCCATTCTCCTGTCTCAGCCTCCTGAGTAGCTGGGACTACAGGCGCATGCCACTATGCCTGGCTAATTTTTGTATTTTTGGTAGAGACGGGGTTTCACCATGTTGACCAGGCTGGTCTCGAACTCCTGACCTCAAGTGATCCACCCACCTCGGCCTTCCAAAGTGCTGGAATTACAGGCATGAGCCACGGCACCCAACCAATTATCTTTCTCATTTAAAGATAAGGAAAGTGAGGCTCAGTATGATTACATGACTGGTCCAATGCAATCCAACTGGTGAATGTTGTAGTTGGGTTTGGACCTCGGTTCTGTCTACACTGTCATGAGATGTTTTTCTTACATGTTTATATTTTATTTTTGTTTGTTTGTTAATTTTCTCCATTGAAATATTGTGGAGAGTGAGAGATGGAAAAAGAATACCCCAAAGCAGAGGACCCCTACTCTCTCCCTCCTAATTCTGCTTGTGTTCTGTAATATGGGCAGACGGAGAAGGAAGCCCTTTTCTCTGCCCTTAGTATCTAAGACACCACTTAGTAAATGATCCCTCAGAACCCCCTTGGCTGCCTGCCTCCAACATGTGCCTTTTACCCTAACTCTTCCAGAAACACAGATGGCTCAAGACAGCTTGCACTCGAATGGCCATTCTCAGTGAAGGTCTCTTGCACCTGGTGGCCACGGAAGTCTCACTTTCAGACTCATGGGGCAGACTGGAGGTGCAGCATGGACTTGGATAGCAATAACCCTGCACTGTTCCTTTTGGTTCTAGGACACATTATGAGGGGATTTGTTTTTTCTGGAAGTAGGTTTAATTCAATTGATTTAATTAAATCATATTGGCTCAGATTGATAAAATAAGGGATCTGTCTTCTCTGAGAACACCCTGAGGTTGAAGGAGAAGAAACATGTGGACCATAAGGGGAGGGTTAAGTGAGATGGTGCATGAGAGGCACTTTGTGAACTGCAAAGGGCTAGGCAGATATTGAGACATTATCACAACCATTGTTGCCATCATTACATCGTCCCAAGCACCGCTGGGTATAGTCTTAAAGAGACAAAGTGCAAACAGAGGTAGAGTTTCCTCTCAGATCACGGGCAGCTCCTCCCACCTCTGTGGGGCTTCCCTCTGCAGCCTCTGTCAGATTCCCTCTCAGGTCCCCCAAGCATCCCTTCTAACTTCCTCTCCACAGCCCACCACCCTCCCCAGCCCAGGGCCCCCAGTCACTCACAGTGGTTCTCTGCTTGTCTGGCAAGGAGGCCAAGGGGCCTTTTTGAAGACTCCTCATCATCAAGGTGAAGGTCTTCAGCCTCCCACTGCCCAGAGGCCTTGAAGAAACTGGCACACATCCCATAGGGACAGCACTGGTAGGCATAAGGCACCTCCAGGATTCTGGTGGGGGAAAGGCGGGCAGATGGGCTGCCTCAGCATCTTTGGGATCTAAGATCTAAGTCTGATTTAAGAGATCTCCAACCCAGGGGCTGGGCACTCAGTGCCTGTCCTTCAACTCCCAAGTTCCCTGTTCACTGTGCTGGCAGCCTTCTAGGCATTCTTCGTAAGGGCCTTGTAGCCTGACTCCTGATCTGAAGGGGTCTTTCTTTGTTCATCTTGGCAAGTGAGATGGGGAAAGAAACGTTCTGCCCATTGTTTAAGGAGTCCTCTCTGCTGGCTCAGAGCAGGGAGAGGCTTCCCCAAGGTCACACAGCACTGCCAGTGCTCTGCTTCTCCTCCCAGGCAGCACCTCCTCTTTTATATTTAAGGAGACAGGGATTCTCCTGGTGATTCTTCACTCTGGCCCTCAGTGAGACCTGCATCCTATCCTCCCCCATCTCTCGGCATATTGGAGCTGGATTTGGTGCCCTCTGAGGGTGAGTGCACAGGCCCTAAGGGCATCTCATTAGTGTGCAGCAGATGAGGCTTGGGCCACACAGGCTGCACCACTGCTGCTGCATGGAAGAGGCCTGGATGTCATTAGCACCACGACCTGGCTGCGAGCTTGTTTTCCACCCATCAGTGTCCTAGGCTCTACTCTGATTCCAGGGGCTCAGATGCTGCCCAAGTGAGGACAGACAATCTAGACATGTGGAACCAGGTGAGGTACAAGGAGGGCTAGCGGGTCTTCACATCATCTTACTTCTATCCTCTTGGGTCCCAGTGCTCACTAGCGTTGGTGCTTGGGACAGGGGAAAATGCTACTAAGGAGACAAGGAGGAAGGGGAGGCATGAACCAGGCCCCATTTGGTCTGTAGGCGGTCAGGTGAGCCCTTACACTAAATCTCGGTCAAACCCTAAGCCTCTAGGCTCTTCTCAAGGTGGAGCCGTCTGGCTTTCTCTCTATCCCTCCAGGGCCTCCAGCTGGCCTACCCAGGTGTTGGGGAAAGCCAGTCTCTCACCTCAGTTTTGGGAAACTATCCTTGGAGAAGGCCTGGGAGAGAGCCACGTTCCCTTTGAGCTTCAGATGCATCAAGCCCCCAAGTCCAGCCAGGGGCAGTGTGGTCAGCTGGTTGTCTGTCAGGTCCCTAGGACAGTGGATGGTCAGGGTTATTGGCAGTCAGTGAGATTGCTGAGGGGGCAGGGTTGTGCTGAGGATGTGGCCAGTGTGCCTGGGATGGAAGCAAGAGGAGAGGAGCAAAGGACAGGAAAGAAGCTTAGAAGAGAGCATTGAATGCCGAGGGAGGGCAACCAAGAGCTGCTAGAGGCACCATCTGCAGGTTGTTCATTCTTTTATTCACTCATTCATTCAATACATAATGGTGCCAACTATGTACCAGTGACTGTTCTAACTTAATGCCAAGCTGTCCCAATTTGTAGGTAACAGAGCTCCCTCAACCACTTAGTTCCTGTGCTCAGGTCTCAGTGCCATCCAGGAAGCCCTGCCCACCCCCTTGGGGAACCTTCCTGTTGTTGTTTATCCCCATCCCCCTGCCTTTCCTCTGACTTTTCTGATGATATAAGAGGCCTGAGTCTGGGACTGGACAGAGCTGGTCATCTGGCTACAAGCAGGGATTGGGTCATCCATTCCATCTTGTAGGGCTTGCTTTGTAGCCAGAAGTGAGGACATGCATGTTCTTCTACTGGAGACACGTTAGAGGAAGCCCAGGGTTCCAAACCAAACACGAAGACCACAGACTGTGCGTCGTGGAAACAGCCCTGGACTGGAAGGCAGGAAACCTGGCGCTGTCACCAACTCTCTGTGTAACCAAGGGGAGCTGCAAATCTGCCTGAGCTTCAGTGTCCTCATCTTTCAAAGGGATAAAAATATCCATCCTACCTATCTGGCAGGACTAGAGCAAACAGGAGAGGGAAGATGGAGGTGAGAGTTTTGCAAAGCCACGGCCCCAGCCTGAGGAGGAACTTATGTGCCCACTGGGAGCCCTGGCCCTTGGCTTTGAGCAAACTTCTCCTGCTGGGCCTTGGAGGCCTCACCTGTGAAGTGAAGCGGGTGGGGCTAGATAGTCTCTGAGGCCAGGGCCAGAGCTAGCCCAAAGGAGTCTTTGTGTTAACCAGAAAAGGGCCCAGTCTAGGTAGATGTGCTTTTAGGACTCACAGCTTGGCAAGGAGGTGGCAGGATGTCAGCTCCCTCTTGGGCAGGAGCCCTTGCACAGTGAATAACCTGTCCCACAGTACATGGCAGCTGCAGCAGAGGCCCCTTCCAGCCCTGACATAATGACCATATAGCCAACACTGCTCACTCTCTGTTTATATCCCATGTAATTCGAAGGACCTGAGGTCCCCTGCTGCCTCACAGAATGGCAGTCCTCTACGGCAATGCTCAAGCAGGGAACCCCGAGCTCTCTGAGACCCTGGCTACCACATCTACTTCTACCCTCCTATGTGTGAAGGGATTCCAGGACCAATACATCCTCTTTATCGGTGGATAGAGAGGATGGGGGTAGGACCCAGGCAGGGGAGATGAGGAGGGCTGAGGCTGCCAAAACACTGCAGAACATTAGCAGATGATGTTCCAGAGCTTGCAAGAGCCAGGCTCTCTGTTTATCAGGCCCCACACTCTGTCAAACGGATTGTCAGAGTGATTGATTAGGCTGAAGCCCATCCCCCTGGCATATGCATGTTTCTGCTCTGGGGTGGCCCTTCTGCCCCCATTGGCCAGCCCATAGTCCCGACTGGCCCCCAGCATCCTGGAGGAGAATGCAGCAGGCACTTACAGCTTGACCAGGGAGCGCAAGGTGGAGAAGGCCTCGGGGTGGATGGACCGGATGGCATTCCAGCTAAGATCCCTGCAGGCAGAGAGGGTGTGACAGGAGGGGATAGTAACATGTGGAGGACTCACTGTTCCCATCACAGGCTCTCCCTCACATACCCCCATCTGACCTGCCCCCAGTAACAGTAACCTTAGCCTTTTGGGGAAGGTACTTGCTCCTGAGCTGGCTGTGGCCCCAGGAACAGACACATGACAGCTTGGCTCCAGAGCCTCAGGACCTCCTGGGTACCAGCTAGAGAAGTGTGTGTGTGTGCTGGGGATGGGGGCTACAGAGCTGGGAGGTGATGTGCATGTCACGTTTGCTTAAATTGTACACATGTGCTATGACAATGAGCATGCCTGGCAGAGGGACATGGTGGCTCCTCCATGGCCCACCCCTGGATGTGGGTACTCACAGGGCTTGCAGTGAGCTCAGCTGTCTGAAGGTGTCAGCTCCAATTTCCCAGATGCGATTGTGTTGGAGGCCGCTAAAGCAGCAAGAGAGGCTGGATGAGTCGGCAGGCTCAGACCCTGGCTCTGCTCCATGCCCCCCGAGCACTGGGAGGAAGAAAGTAGAGCCCCCCACTTCTCCTGGCACAGGAAGAAAGGGCCCAGCCCGAGGAAGTCACCAGAATTAAAGGGAGCACAAGGGGATCCGGTTGCCTTGGGTAAGTGGGTCAGGAGACAAAGCCACAAAACCACCCCCATGGCCCAAAAGGGAGTCAGCTTCCAGTGTTCCCACTGGGCCTGGCTCCCAGCCCAGCCAAACTGGCCCCCACACCTCCCATCACCATGGGTCATCCAGACCCTAGCCCAGAAGCAGAGCACCGCCCAACCCAAGTGACTGGCCCAAGCTGGGAAGCAGAGCTCAGTAGACTGGTTGTCTGAATGGGAGATGGACCCTGGACCTCAGTCACGCAGAAGACTCTCCTTCCCTTGGCACCTAGACAAACAGGAGACCCTCATACCTCTACCCTGCCCCAGCCCCAAAAACGGTATGGTCCTGCCTAGAAGTAGGGGACAGACACAGGGAGGCTCAAGAGGCCATGCTGACTTGAGAAAACAGGAGCTGGGTTAACAGAGCTTAGAGAATTTTTCAAATGATATTTTTTTTGTGACCTTTGAATCCCAGGCTTGTTCTTCCACATATGATTGTGTATGTCTCTGTATAACATGCAAACATGCACACATATGCATGTGTGTGTTTACGGGGGTATGGAAAAGGAGAGAGCATGCTCCAAAATGCAGGGTGCTTGCAATTACTTAAAGCCTTCTTCGGTCCAGCCCACTGGGCCCTGATGTGACCCTGTCCCTCCACTGGTCGTAATCACTACTGCATTTCTGTGTTGCTATTGATTCGTAAGGAGCCGCCTTGAGACTTCTTTTAGGTACCAGCTCCTGGGTCTGTCTTCTATTGTGAGTCCTAGGGCCATTGTGCAGGCCTCTGCCAAGCTCTCAGCCCTAAACCCTGGGTTCAACAAACTCAGAAAAGAGAAGGAAGAAGTGTCAGAGTTTGCATTGGCCCTGACTGATGCCCTGCAACATGTCTCCCTGCAACATTTCTCAGGGTCTGGCTGGCATGCCTTTGCCTCTTCCCCACCCCAGACTCACATTTCCTCCAATTTCTGACACCTGTGCAGGCTGGGCAGCTCCTCAATTTGATTGTGAGACAGTTCCCTGGGGAAAAGAGAAAGGCCAGGGCCGGGGTGAAGTGGTGGCTATGTGAGGGCTGCAGTGGGGCAGGGGGCTCTGGCCAGGGCTGTGCTTTCCTGTCAAGCAGCCAAAGGCTGTGGGGACCCCACAGGGACATGGCTGTTGAGGCATCTCACACCAGGGCACCAGTCTCCTCAATTTGTTTTCTCTGCATTTCCTCCTACTAAGTCCCACTCCTCACTGGGCCTAGATGGGGCTACCTTATCCCGTGATGGCCTGAGGAAACCTGGTAGGGTCCTGGGGGAAGAGGAACAGGAAGTGAGACGGGCGTGGTGAAGAGGAAAGAGGCAAAGAGTTGGGAAGAAGGGCACTGAGCCAGCCAGCAGAGAACACATTGGAGCTCACTGAGCAATGTCAACCCAAGCACCTGCAGTCACCATTTATGGAGCTGGCAGGAAAGATCATAGCTGGAGGCCCTTAGGGATCATCTGGCCCAACCCTTTCACTCAGCAGATGAGAAACCTGAGGCCCACAGAGGGGACAGGACCTGCTAAAGGACATACACCACTTAGTGGCAAGGCTGAGTCTGGAGCCTGTGTCTCCGGACCCCCAGTCTAGGGCTGTTTCCATACACTGTGTGTTGGTCCACCCATCTTGAGCTGTGGGGCTATGGTCCCTGACGAGGAGCCTCAGATCCAAGTTGGAGTCCAAGGAGAGAGGAAAACTCCCCTTGACTTCAGAGGCCACTTAAGTACCTCCACAGGCCCAAGATTCCAAGAGGGGATTAATTTTCTTGTGTAAATAAGAGTAACTATGTCATTTATTGGTATTATGCACTAGGTGCTTTACATATTTTTTTCAGCCCTTACAAATTGACTTACATTTTATAGACGAGGATATCGAAGCTCAGAGACATTAAAGAGTGAGTCCAAATCAGTACAGCTAGTAAGTGGCAGAGCTGCACTTCAAACCCAGTCTTTCTGGGGTAGGCTCTCAGCAGGAGCCTATGCTGCCCCACTCTCCAGGAAGGGAAGTGACCGAGTGGGACAGAAGCAGGAGAGGCCTTCTGTGGGACATGGGGGCAGGGGCACAATGCCAAGACTGTAGAATGCTTGTGAGCACTCACAGGACTCGGAGCCTGGGCAGCTGTTGGCACATCCCCGATGGGAGCAGCCGGATGCCTGCGCGGGTCAGGGTCCTGCAGGGAGAACAGAGACAGAGCTGGCACCAGGCCCGGGGCCCTGCCATTCCCAGCCACCCGGCTCCAGCTCTGGACCTGATACTGTCGTGGGATGACGGAGCTAAGAAAAGAGAGAAATGGAGGGACAGACAGGGCAGGGGGTGGGGCTGTGGGGACAGAAATGAGCAGACACTGGCATCTGAGCACCAAGCTCCCTTGGGCCTAGAGGAGCTGGGGGAGGGGAGTGGAGCGAGAGGGCCACAACCCAGGGCTCTGCTTGGCAGACTGTGCTTGCATGTCCAGCCCTGCTCCAGCCATCCCCATCCCATCCCCCCTCCATGTCTTATAATGGTCTCAAGCAGTACTGGGGCTGTAGGACAGGGACACAAATCTTCTCTGGTGAAGGGACCTTAGAGACAGGGGGATGTCCATGGGCAAGTGTAGGCAGAAAAACACCATAGTGGGACCATGGGAACCTCCTCTGTGCCTCAGAGGAGGGAGTAGAGATGGGAAAGAAGGGAAGAACCAGGTGCTGGGCTGGAGACGACTGTGGGGGCAGGTTGGAGAGCAGGCTTGGCTTTGGGCAGGGTGTCCCAGGAAGGACTCAAGGCCAAGGTCATCTTTGGGGACTGACTACTTCCTCATGGAAAATTTTCCACGTGCCAGTGAATCTAGAGGGGAGACAATGGAGGCACAGAGGACAGCCCCAGTTCCAGCAGTGCCATGAATGAGCTTTGCGGTGTGGGGCAGGGCAGCCGACTTCCTGACACTTACTCTGGGTGTTTGCTCGATTGTTTCATTTCATTCATTTAAATGTATCGAGGGCCTACTGTGCTTCGACACTCCTGCCCTCTACACCGCAGAATATAAGAATAGAAAATACAAGAACGTCTTTGTTGGAATCAAGCTTCAGAAAGGCAAAGAAGATGGGTTTTCACAACCCTCCTCTCCATCACTTCAACCCTCAGTGTACCTGTGGCTTGGGGTTAGGAGCTCTGAATTCATACCTGAAAACCCCAAGCATGATAAAGAGAGAAAGACCAGTCTCCTCACTGCCATCCCATCTGCCACCTCCTGACCTTGCCACATCAGGAGGCAGTGCCACATCAGGAGGAAGGGGATGGAGCCAGCAGTAGAGACAGGCTGGATAAAAGGGAAGCAAGGAACCTAGACAGCCTTCCAGGGGCAAGGAGTGGAAGAGCCCTTGGGAATGAAGCTGGGGCGATAGATAAGGTGGAGGGAGAGAGAAGCCACTCACAGAATCTCCAGGCTGGTGGTGCCTTTGAGATCTGGAAACTCCTGGATGTCCGTGGCACCATTCAGAGATCTGGAAACAGAGACAATGAGCTCTGAGGGGTGGGGTCAGAGCATCTCAACATCAAGACTCTCAATTCTCCATTTTATCTCCCCTCCGGGACTCCTCCTTTGGTGGCAATGTTATGCTTCCCTGCAGTCTTCCTCAAGTCAGCCACGCAGGCCCTCATGGAGGCTGAGCCATGCTTAGCAGGGTCCAACCAGCCGTTTGCTTGAGTTTGCTCAGCACACCCTCACCCAGACAGAGCTGGGCAACCTTAGCATTCACGCTTCATCTTGCAAAAACCCCACAGCCAAGCAACATGGGAATGGCCTTTGGTTAATAGACAATAGCTTGGGTGCTTCTGGAGAAACCCTTGGCTGCTGGGTTTTGCTTATTAGAACCTGAGATAGGGTCTCCCCTAAATTGTCATCTGCTGGAACTTTATTAGAACTATCAGTTCTCTTAAACTGCTTTAGACTGGTGGTTTTCCTCCTCCCCACCATCTCCCATCTTATTGAGGACATGGACCCACATGGGCCTGCATGCAACAGCAGCGCAGAAAATTGAGTGTTGTGAAAAGCCCTGAGGAGGCAGCATGGAGTCCAGAAATGAGCCCAGAATCTGAAATTAAAGGGTTCTGGGTTCATGCCCAAGCAGGGCCTGAGTACCTCATGTTCCACCTGTAAAATGGACCAATAACACCTACCTCGCAGGGTTAGGATGAAGATGAAATGCCCTAACGAACATGAAAGTTAAGTATGTGCTTTGGAGATGTCGGTTATGTTACTGTGACGCCACAGTAGGCTGACAGCAATCCACGGAAGTTTTGGCTTTTTTTTTCCTGAGACTGAGTCTTGGCTCACTGCAACTTCAGCCTCCCAGGTTCAAGCGATTCTCCTGCCTCAGTCTCCCAAGTAACTTAGCTGGGACTACAGGCATGCACCACCCTGTCTGGCTTATTTTTGTATTTCTATTTTGAGATGGAGTTTCATTCTTGTTGCCCAGGCTGGAGTGCAATGGTGCGATCTCGGCTCACTGCAACCTCCGCCTCCCGGGTTCAAGTGAGTCCCCTGCCTCAGTCTTCTGAGTAGCTGGGATTACAGGTGCCCACCACCACACCCGGCTACTTTTTTGTATTTTTAGTAGAGATAGGGTTTCACCATATTGGCCAGGCTGGTCTCGAACTCCTGACCTCAAGCGATCCACCCGCCTCCCAAAGTGCTGGCATTACAGGCATGAGCCATTGTGTCTGGCCCTGTGGAAGCTTTTTGAAGAAGTGTGACCTGGGCTGGAAATTAGAGAATGAGAGAGGAGAAATAGCACCTTCAGGCCAAGGGTAATAACAATGGCACAGCACAGGACCCAGGGATCTGGGTTCCAAGGCCACAGGAGAACCAGCCTTGAGAACGCACCATATTCAAAACTCTTTCCCAGTTATTTCTGGAAAAGCTACCATGAACAGGATAAAGTCCAAGAGGCCAGATGAAAGTCCTTGACTATGGAGATGGACCTTCTTTGTCCCTTTGAGACCTGGGAAGAAGCCACAGGTCAGGGAAGTGGAGGGAGGCTATTAAATTTAGAAAGAGGTGGGAACGGGTCTGAGCAAAGCAGAGGCCTGCAGCCTTAAAGACCATGCTTTGCAGTGGGCTTGTGCCTTGCAAGGGAGAGATCCACAGGCGGAAGGCAGGAGAGAGCAAGAAGAAGTGAGGAAAGGGGGAGATTCAGGCTGCAGCAGCCTTCAAGAGCCAACTTACAGTGTGTGGAGTTTAGGCAGGTACTGGAATGCCGATCTTCCCACAAACTGGATTGGGTTATCATAAAAGTGTCTGGAAGAAGAAGGCCAAACACCTAATTGGGTTTTTTAGGCCTTTCTGCTGGGGCTAAGGCCAATCTCTGCTTTCTTCTCCTATCAATGTAGACCCAGGAAAGAACATGCAGGGAAAGGCAACCCCTCCCATGCTTCTGCCTCCCTGGTGCTTCCTAGGGAAGTCCCTCCTGCCTTCCCATCCTCTGTCCTCCTCCTCAAAACACTGTTCGGCATTAAGAGACCAGAGAAAGTAGTACTCACATCGTCTGTAGCAGAGGGTTCCCCATGAAGGCCTTTTCTGGGATGGCCTTGATGTTGTTGTTATGGAACCCCCTGGAAGACAACACCCAGGAACCAGTGAGGATTTGGAGAAAAGTATAGAGAGGGAGAGGCATGGAATTCCACAGGGCTTTTGGACAGCAAGCTAGATCGTCCATAAGATAAAAGAGGCATTGGCCTGGAGATTCCAGGTTCAGATTCAAATACTGCCTGTGATTTTTCCTTTTTTTTTTTTTTTTGAGAGAGGGTCTCTGTTGCCCAGGCTGGAGTGTAACGATGCGATCTTGGCTCACTGCAGTGCAGCCTTGACTTCCTGGGCTCCAGCGATTCTCCTGCCTCAGCCTCCTACGTAGCTGGGACGACAGGCATGTGCCACTGCACCTGGCCAATTTTTTTTATTTTTTTTTTGTAGAGACGAGATCTCACTTTGTTGCCCAGGCTAGTCTAGAACTCCTAGGCTAAAGTGATACCCCTGTCTCGGCCTCCCAGAGTGTTGGGATTACAGGCATGAGCCATCGCACCCAGCTGATTTTTCTTCCTGTTCAATTACACGCCCTCCTTTCCATAACAAGTGTGAAAAGAGTGAGGGGTTGAGACCCTGCTGCAGGCCTCAGGAAGCCTGTGGGAGCAACTCAAGAGCAAGAGGCTGAGTTCAGGCCCCAGGAAGGGAATCCTCTCCTTAGTCACTTGTGGTGGGAGCCCTGGTGGGTCCCCACAGAGGAAGCCAAGGGTGTATGAGAGAAAAAGGAAGATACAGAAAAGACACAGCTTCCAGGGGATCCCAAGTGAGGGATGTTCCTCAAATGGAGGCTGGCTTGGCCTCAAGGCCCTGAAATAAAGAAACATAGAAGTGTCAACAGCACGCAGTCAGGGGGATGAGGTGTGGAATGGGCTGCTGAATGACTGGATGGCACTACAGGAAAATGAGGACTGAGGCACCCAGCTGAGGGTCTGGGAGTCTAGAAGCCAGAATTATGTGTTTGGTTAGTTGGGAAGAACATTTCAAAATAAATAACATGTTGGACTGAAAAGTATATAACCCGTGTGGAGCAGGCCCCTTTCCTTCCCATCTTTTCATTGGAAGTTTCTGGCTTCTCTGTCCCCCTGGCCTTTGCTCATCTCTGTCTTCCTCCTGCCGTCCCATCGTGATTTCCACCTTCACTCTGTCTCACTCACAGATTCACCCTCAGACACCTCCAGTCAGTGCCAACAACCGAGGCCTGTTTGTTCATTAATTTATTCCTCTCATCTGCTCATTATGTTTTTCTTAAACAACATCTTTGTGTCTAATGTTGGGCCAAGCTCTGAGGGATTTAGAAGTTTCTAAGACAGAGGCCCTGTCCTCAAGCAGCTTTCTCTCAACAGATGAGAGAGAGAGATGGAGATAGACAGGTACATCCCCTCCCATATATTTTTGCCCCTGCTAACTTAGGTCTCCTCTCTCTTCCCTAATGCTTTATTATTTCCCAGCTCAATGCTTTGGCACATCCTATTCCCTCCATGCCCTCTTGATCGATCAAATCTTATGCTCCCCTCATGCCCCAGCTCAAAGGAAAAAAGTTAGATCTTGGTGACTCTGGCAATGGAGAACTTCCAATATTTTCTCACGCAGACTTTTTTTTTTTTGAGACAGAGTCTCACTTTGTCGCCCAGGCTGGAGTACGGTGGTACAATCTCTGCTCATTGCAATCTCTGCCTCTTGGGTTCAAGTAATTCTCATGCCTCAGCTTCCTAAGTAACTAGGACTACAGGTGTGCACCACCATGCTGAGCTGATTTTTGTATTTTTAGTAGAGACAGGGTTTCACCATGTTGTCCAGGTTGGTCTCAAACTTCTGACCTCAAGTGATCTGCCCACCTCGGCCTCCCAAAGTGCCGGGATTACAGGCATGAGCCACCATACCCGGCCAGACTATTTCCTCTAGGTGGTCCAATTCTTCTCTATGTGCTGCCTATATCTGGTATTCACACCTTCAAACTTCTGGTTGAGGCAAGGGAGGTGGCATGGGCTAGTACTATAGGTCTCAGGTGGTGGTGGTGGTTTGAGCTATAAAGATACTAAGCTGGCCAGGAACAGTGGCTCACGCCTGTAATCCCAGCACTTTGGGAGGCCAAGGCAGGCAGATCACGAAATCAAGAGATAGAGACCATCCTGCCCAACATGGTGAAACCCCGTCTCTACTAAGAATACAAAAATTACCTGGGCGTGGTGGCGCGTGCCTGTAGTCCCAGCAACTCGGGAGCCTGAGGCAGGAGAATCGCTTGAACCTGTGAGGCGGAGGTTGCAGTGAGCAAAGACCATGCCACTGCACTCCAGCATGGCGACAGAGCGAGAGTCTGTCGAAAAAAAAAAAAAAAAAAAAAGACACTAAGCTGCCTGAAAGTTTGGGGCTCTGTTTATGAGCCTCCAGGACCCTTAATCTGGTCCCACTCTCACTGTACAATAGAGCTGTTATTGTTTCCTGAGAGCTTCCCTCCAGTAAAGCTGCTTCCCACCTGTGCTCATCCTTCTGCCAGCTCAACTTCCTACCTGGGTCTTTACCTACAATTTCTTCCTCTGAAATGCCTCTCCCCTCCCCCATCACTGCTACCTCAATCCCGGTCATCCTTTAAGGCTCATCTCAGGATTAGTCCACAATGATCTTTCCATGTTACTCTGAACTCCCACCATTGTTTTAGCTAATACTCTGCAATTTATGGTTGGAATTATACCACTTTGTCCCACTCTCTGTTTTACCTATGTTACTTTGTGTCTTCAATGAGGCTCAAGGATGTTTGGGGAGGGCCATGTCAATCTGACCCTTCATTTGTGTTTATCACTAAACACAGTGCTGGGCACATTGGGTGCTCAGTGAATGCTGAAATAAAATAATAAATGGTGGCTTTGGGGAACCAAAGACAACTTCTCAGTCCCCCTGGGGACAAGGTGCTGAGGAGTGATCCTGTAAGCCGGCTCTCAGTTCCTTTCCCCATTCTTCTCTGGACACATCCCAACCAAGGCAAGGGCAGTGCCAGGCCCAGGCTAATAGAAGGTGGCTCGTGCTATGGGTTTTCCCAGGCTGGAAGGGCCCAGGGCCATTTCTGCTGGTGACACACCCCCAGGAAGTGCCCAAAGCCAAGCTAATGAGGCCTGGGACTACTTAGAGCTGCACTGGGGCTTGAGGAGCCGGGGGACAGGGGCAGCTACATCTTTTACAAGGACCATGGCAGGTGAGGAGGTGAGAGCATGAGGCAGCTCAGGCTGGCTTCAGCCCCTGCCCTTGGGACAGAAGGACACCCACAGAAACCAACAGAGGCGCTTACAGTTCCTGCAGTCTGCCCAGGGTCCGGATGGCCACGGGGAATTCCTGCAGCTCGTTATAATTCAGGTCTCTGGAACAGAAAGCAGAGCAGTCATTAGAGCAAAGGCTTAATGGGGCATGTCAGGGTCCCTGAGAAATGGAAACTTGGCTCTGGGCTTGGCCAGGGAGATGGGTTTTCCAATCTGTTGGATTCAGCGGCCAATGTCTGGAAACACATTTTTGGAATGTTTGTGCTCCATTCCTGTTCCACAAATCCTCAGGCGTGGAATCTTCCTGGCTGCAGAATTGTTTTGAGGCAGGAGACATACTTCAGGGGTGCAGATACCTGGAACCATCTCCCTCAGAATAGACCCTGCCAACTGAAGAAAGCATCTCAAACCTTTGGAGACATCAGAGGAGTAGAGGAAGGGGGGAAGTGGGTGATCGTTAACATCTTATAACCAGCACTAGGGATTCCAGAAGGTTCCTCAGGTGACTACTGTGGTCTCCATCTGTGGTCTTTGCTGTCATCCTCTATAAAAATGGGGAGTGTTTCTTCTCTTTGGGTGAAGGCACAACAGCTATTTTCTCTTACACTTTTCTGTACTTTCCAGTTTTTGTTTTGTTTTGTTTTGTTTTGTTTCGTAATGAGCATATATCGCACGTATAATCAGAAAACAATGAAAGTAATTTTAAAAAGGGGTAGTAACCCAAGTTGACAAGAATGTGGGGAAACAAGCATTCTGATAAATTATTAGTGGGAATTTAAATGTATACAACCCTTTAGAAACTATTTGACGTCTTTTCAAATTAAAAGATTCATACCCAGGTACTCCAAGTCTAGGAGTGTATAAGGATAAGTATAAGGTCACTCAGAACAGCACTGCTTAGGCACCAGCGGCAAAATATTGACCCATAAGTGACCACAGCTTCACTCCATCGACTCTTTTAAGGAAGCTTCTGTGTCCGTGCCTTTTGTGGAGATGACAGGGTAAGAGAAGGAAGAGAAATGGAATAGGCTGAGGGTAACTTTTATTTTCATCAGAAAAGATTTAGAATTGCTTGTGGCAAATAGAAAAGAGCCCCAAAGACAGGGGAGCCCCAGGGAAAGAGGTGAGCATTTTGAGGGAGATAGTAAAGAGTGACTGGGAAGTAGAGAGTAAGAACTACAGGGTACTTCTAGAAAGTTGTACTCCCTGTTACGTAATAAGATCCCCTCTTAACCATCAAAGAGCTTCCAAAATTTTAAAGTTGGCTTTCATTTTACTCAGTAGTCAATGACTTAGCCCCATGTGGAAATGTGACTGATTTGGGGGTGTCTTGATGCCTCTTGAATCCTGTTTCTGGGTTCCTGGGGTTTGGCAATAGGTTGGGGGAAGACTTAGTTACAGCGTTCCTCCCTAGCCTCCCAGGATGACCCCAGCCCACCTCCTCAGTCTTTTAAAGCCACCCCTGCCCTGACAACTTTCATGGTTGTCCATCCAATGCCAGGGCAGGGGGACCACGTGGAGGCCCTTTAATTACAGGTGACTTGGCAGGGTTCTGTGGATAAATACCATGTTAACACGGAGATAATGACAGGCTCCTCTGTGTGACAGGTCTTTATACTTAATAGTCCACAGGTAGAGCCAGGAACCCAGCCCAAGGGCCAGAGAGGCAGTGACAAGCGTCTGGCAGCCAGTGAGCCAGATAATTGTCCCTCACTACACACACACACACACACACACACACACACACACACTCACTAATTACCCGATTACCCTCAGACTGCCCTGGTGATCTTGGGTAATTACAGTAGAAAATCCCTTCTGCCTTGCTTCTCTTTGCTCCGTTCTCTAGTGAGTCAGACGGCTTTGCCTGTCATGCGTCAAACCTTGTTGATTCGCTTACAGAGAGGCTCCCACAGGCTGTGTGAAGGATGTGGTCAGGCAGAGGCCAGGATGTGTGCAAAGCACTTTGACTAAAACCAGAGGTATTGGAGTTGGAAACAGAGAGGAATTTTCAAACTGTGGAGTTCCTGGAGTTCTACCAGGTGCTACAGAAAATGCCTAGAAAACCAGACTGGGAGAATTGAAGGATGGCAGCAGGGATGAAAGCGATGGCCTCCCTTTTTGGTCTTAAATTGTATACATGATTCATTCTCGTATCTCAGGTTCCAAAAGCAGGTGTTCCCCCTCCATCTTGGCTCAGTTCACTCAGGAATTCTCCACTGTTGCCTGAGAACTAGATTTCCCACAAATGACATGGAAGTATCTTTATTGAAAAGTCTTTTATTTTTTCTTTTTGAGATGGAGTCTTGCTCTGTCACCTGGGTTGGAGTGCAGTGGTGTGATCTCAGCTCACTGCAACCTCAATCTCCCAGGTTCAAGTGATTCTCCTGCCTCAGCCTCCTGAGTAGCTCGGATTATAGGCATGTGCCACCATGCCCAGCTAATTTTTGTATTTTTAGTAGAGACGGGGTTTCACCATGTTGCTCAGGCTGGTCTCAAACTCCTGACCTCAGGTGATCTGCCCACCTCAGCCACACAAAGTGCTGGGATTACAGGCATGAACCACCGTGCCCAGCTGAAAAGTCTTCATATTGCATTATTATCTCAAATGCAAAGTATTGCTTTGGTCTGGCTTCAGAGACTTTGCTTGCTATTCCAAAGACCTAGCATGCTCTTCCCCAAATACTTCCATGGTTTACTCACTGGCTTCATTCAGGTCTCTGCCCAAATTATACCTCATCAGAGAGCCCTTCTCTGACTACTCTGTCTAAAATAGCATATCCTGTCATTTGCTATTCCCTTATCCAGTGGGGTAGATTAAAAATGATCACAAATCCTTTGCAGCTTCTCAAGATGTGACATCTACCTTGGGCTGGGATGGCCTTGTGACTGGCAAGGTCCAACAGAATGAGATGGAAGTGATACAGTGTGACTTGGTCCCTAGTCACATGAGGCCTCACAGCCTCTGCCTTTGCTTTCTTAGAATGCTCCCATCACTATGTAAGAAATTCCAGGCTAGACTCTTGAATGATGAGGGCCATGTGCAGAGAGAAGACCAGCCAACAGCCAATACCAAAGCCCCAGACATATGAGTGGCCTCCCTAGACCTCCTAGCCCTAGTTGAGCGTCCAGATGACTGCAACCTCATGAATGAGCCCAGGGGATGGTTCCAGCAGAAGAACCACCCTGATGAGCCAGCAAAGCCATAATTCATGAGAAATAACAAAGTGATATTGTAAGCCACTAAATTTTGGGGTGATTTGTTATGTAGCAATACAGAAAGAGATAGCTTCCGTTCTTTCTCTTCACAGAACTTAGTCACCTGACATATATTTTTGTTTATTTTCTTCCCACCCAATTAGAATGAAAGCTCCTTGAAAATAAAAGCATTGTTTCATATTCTCTCTAAACACCAGAATAATCCTGGCATACAGCAGGAACTCAACAAATACTTGATGGATGAAGCAACGAAGACATCTAAATAAACTGATTAATGAAAACACTAATGGACTCTTAAGAGAATCTAGAGTATTTGGGGGAACATCCTTCAGATTTTGAGGCTGATGTTGCAAAAGACACAAGATAGTCCTGAATGGCTTGCCTGGGGCCACAGAGACCATGGGATGGTTTCATGTGACTTTGCTATCATTGAGTACTTATACAGTTCTTTGGACCCATGTCCAGGCAATCCATTGAGTAGTTCCAGCCCTCCTTGGCAGTTTCTGGTCAGGAATTTTGCAGGAGTGGCCTAACAGGCAGTAGCAAAAGACATATGGCAAAAGGCATGTGAACTAGAAGTGTCTTTTTGTCGAGAAATGTGAAAGAATAAAAACTGTGCAAAGGTCAAAGAGAATTCTGCAAACTCCATGCCAATGAGGTGGCCGGAATTTTCCTATTTGGACATCTACACAGATTTAATGACCTGGGAAATTGCCAAAGTCCTGCTTCATATAGTACCATGTAGATGTAATCTGTGCCTCTAATTGTCCAGGGAACGTGTCTTTGCAACTCTCTCCGCTCCTGATGAAATCAACTCAGTGCAATGAACATTTTTTGCCTCCTCGAAATACACAAAGAATTCTGCTGGGTAAAGTGGAAGGTAGAGAGATGGGTTTAAAAAAATAAAACCCCACTCCTATCTAGACAAATGCACAAGATGATGAAAGAGCATCTTTGATATGACTGTTGAGAGCAAACGAAGCATCAGGACCTTCACAGACTGCAGTAATCACACAGAGCTGGGAAGACCATGAGGGCTTCATGGAAATGTGACATTTGAACCAGGTCTTGATAGAACAGCAGGATTTCAATACGAAGGGATGAACGAATCAAGGCAAGAGAGCATGATTTAGAGGAAGTGAGTGCTGTGGAGTTGTGTTTAGAAAAGAGCAAGAAATATAGCTTGGTTGGAGCAAAGGGCAATACTTGGAGGTAATTCTATAGGGCTCTCTCCTCTGGACTGTTGTACACTTCTTATCTGCTATCCCTGCCTCCAAGTCATCCACATGATAACCTTGCTTGAGCACTGTATGTGTGCCAGCCCCTAAGTGTTTTGTCCAAATAATCTCTTAATCCTCACAACAGCCTCAAGAGGCAGTTACTACTATTATACCCATTTGACAGTTGAGGAAAGCGAGACACAGAGATTAAATTAGTCACTCAGTCACAGAACTGATACCTGTCTGTGGCAGACTCCACTGCCTGTAAGTCACAATCTACTCTCTCGTTTCTCCATAGCTGCACTGACCAATACAGTAGTCACTAGGCATGTGTGGCTATTCAAATTAACTACAAATAAATAAAATGTAAGATTTAGCTCTCAGTTTCACTAGCCACACTTCAAGTGCTCAATAACAACACGTGGCTAGCAGCTATCATACGAGAAGAACAGATGCAGAACATTTCCGTCATCCCAGAAAGTTCTATAGGGCAGTGCTAGCTTATCGTAATAGGAAGAATGCCAGGAATGGAGCAAGAGTGGACTTCTCAGCCTCCCTCACAGTGGGTGTGTCAGAAGTGGTGCACACCGCATCTAGTCCAGGATTTATAAAATTGACAACTTGTCTCCTCACTGGTCTCTCTACCCTTCCACCAGCTAGAGGCCAAAAACAGTGAGGCCCTAGAGGTGGCAAGCTCCCAAGAAGCCAGATCCCTGAGTCATCACATGGACGAGGGCCACCTGCCAAGAAGACACACTCTCCTTAGACTGTTACATGATCCAGAAATGAACTTCTATTGTGTTTGTGCCATTATCCATGTTTCAGTCTATATGTCACAGCCAGTTAGCCTACCTGAACTAATTCGGTGTCACAGCCAGGATTTGAACCCTGGCAGTGTGAGTCTGAAGCCCACACTCTTAGCAACTACACATCTGCCAGAAAGACCTTTTTAAAATGCAAAACTGAGCCTGTCATTCTCCTTTTGAAAAATCTGGAAAGACTTCCAGAACAAGGGCTTACAGACAAAATCCAAATCCCTTAATGGGCTCCGATGCCCTTAACTAATCCCTCAGCTTCATCTGCCATTTCAGTTCTCCATGGGTTGTGCCATTTTCACACCCTTGTGTAGCTACTTGCGCCCCTCATGCCCTCAGCCTGAAATACCCTTGCACCACATCCACAGCTACTGAAATCCTAGTCATCCTTTGAAGTCCGGCTCAAATATACCTTTCTCCCTCAATCCAACCCAATCCCTGTAGTCAGAAGGAGTCACTCACTCTCTCGGAACTTTTCTGGGATTTCCTCCTCTCCATGCATAGCATTACAATGGTAATGATAGTGGAGGTAATAATAGTAATTACTATGCATTAGTCATGGTTCTAGGTGATTTGCATATATTAATTCATTTAATTGCCATGCCAACCCTTTGAGGTAGGTACCATAATGACCTCCATTTTGGAGATGAGAAACTGAGGCACAGAGGGAGATAATCACTTGACCACAGTTCCGCAGCTAGAAGGGCGGGGATTGAAGCCCAGGCAGTTTGAGTCTACAGTTGGGTTTTCTACATGCATATTGTCTCCCCAATGAGACAGGAAGTTTGCTGAGGTTGGGAAGCATATGGGTTAACTTTTGGATGTCCCACAGCCCAGGCACAAGGCCACACATGTGAATGCTCACTGTTGTAGGATGACCATTTGAGTCCACTGTGCAGCGTCTCAAGATGAGGGCTCCTTTGGCCTTGGTAGCTGGCTGCTTCATGGCAGTGTCTTGGCCTTTGGGATTAGACTCTAACACACAGACTCTCGGTGACTGCAGGGAAGGCCTCCCCTGGCACCAGGCTCAGCGTGTATCTTCCAATGCAGGATGGCTTATGATGCCCTAAGCTTCAGCTGGAAAACTCATCCATGGCTTAATAGACTATTATCTTTAACAGCCCACAACCAGCCAGCAGCCCAGGAAGAGTTCGTTGTTCTGTCTCCTGCTCCCGGGAGCTAGAAGCAGATGGGGAAGGACTGAAGTTAAAGAGAAACCTCTTCCAACTCCAGCCAGAGCTCAGTCTGGAAGCTGCAGCTGTCCATAGCTAAGACACCCCTTCATCTGCTGGACTGTTTCTAGCCAAATCTAATCAAAACAGATGGCAAATTCATGCAATCAGTAAAAGTAGCTGAGAAGGCAACCCCAGCCCTAAGCTGTTCAAGGACCCAAATGCCCAATTTTCTTTTTTCCATCAGGTTATGCAGAAATGGCCAACTTCAGAGATCTCTGGAGAGCCTCACTGTAGATTCAGATGTAGATTCAAATGGCAGAGCTGGCAGGATTTTACAGTCATCCTATCCAGTTCCTTCGTTTTCTTTTTCTTTTTTTCTTTTTCTTTCTTTTTTTTTTTTTTTTTTGAGACAGAGTTTTGTTCTTGTTGCCCAGGCTGGAATGATGCAATGGTGCAATCTCGGCTCACTACAACCTCCTCCTCCTGGGTTCAAATGATTCTCCTACATCAGCCTCCCGAGTAGCTGGGATTACAGGCATGCACCACCATGCCCAGCTAATTTTGTGTTTTTAGTAGAGATGGGGTTTCTCCATGTTGGTCAGGCTGGTCTCAAACTTCTGGCCTTAGGTGATCTGCCCGCCTCAGTCTCCCAAATTGCTGGGATTACAGGCGTGAGCCACCACACCCGGCCCCCCTCCCCCTTTTTTTATTGATGAGGAAATTAGCTTGGAGAGAGGAGGTAAATTGCTGCAAGTTCCAGAGCCAGGATTCAAACTCAGGCCTCTTGGCTCCTGTTTTAAAACACTTTCCTATATTCTACACAGAGTTGGATCCTGACTAGGCTCTAAATAGCAGGGCTAAGAAAAAAGTTTTAGGGAGAGAGGATAAATGGACGTGGAGGATTGGGCTTCTGCAGGCGTTTCTTTTGGTGCTTATAAGCATGTCAAAGCCAAATAACTATGCTTTGGAAGTTAAATGTCTTTTTGTATGTTATCTGTGTTAGAGAGAGCTCTTGTCTTCTGTGCACCAACAGGATCATCTTGAACAAATCTCTTAATTTTCTTAGCTCATTTCTTCACCTGTAAATGGGACATAACCATTGCATAAGACTGCTCTGTTCACCTGGTCCAGAGACTAGCACAGAGTAGATGTTCAAATAATGCCAATTCCTTTGATCTCTTCCTTTTACTAGACATAAGCTACTAGAACAGACACTTTCATTCTTTAGATGCTACGAAAGTCAGGCCCATCTCCTTTTCATAGCAATTAAGAAAGATGAATATCATTAATTGGGTTTCCACTCACATTTTTATTCTCAAGGCTAACATTTGTGTTTATTACTGAATCATAGATAAGGGCACATGGGGGAATATGGGTGAGCCTAGCTCCCCATTGTGAAATGCAAAACACAGAAATTTTAGATAGATTGTCAACTCTGAATTGCCTTTTATCTCCTGAAGGCCTGGAACAAAGGCAAGCTAGCACAGTGAATACATGTCTTAATTGCTTTTCTCATACTGCAGACAGAGCCTGTCTTAAATATGACTCCACGTGCTTGGGGCAGATAACTGGGTGAGCCAAGAACCAACCAAAATTTTATGACTAATAGTATTGTTTTACCTTCTAAACAATCTACATAAAAGGCCACCCATTAATAAATGCAGCAATGAGTAAAGTTATCATTAGTTTCCATTGAGAGACACAGATACAACCTCCCTCCTTCCACCTACATTCTCTTTCTCGCCAGAGAGAAAACTCAGAATCTACCTGAAGCAATAGCAACACTGATTTTAAATAAAATGACTGATCTCTGAGATTGAGATTACTTGTTGCCCTGCCCTAATGAAGCACCTGGAACCACAGAAACCTAGAATTAGAAGGGAGGTAAAATATAATAGTCCAACCTGCCCCCAAAGGAGGAATCATCTCTGAGATTCTGGCCCAATGAGGATCCAGTTTGTACTAGAACTATCTAAAGGGCAAGGCACTCACTGACATGCTGGGTGTCTCTGGTGCTGTCACTGTTGGGCCACTCTGCAGATTAAGTAATCCTTCCTTACCATCAGCTGGAATGCCCATCTTCACTTCCCTTCTTGGCCCTCATCCTGTCAGCTGGAAGAACATAAAATGTAATCTGCCTTCCAAAGATGATCACTGTACTCTATCCAAGGCTTCTCTTCAGTTTTTTGAATCACATTTTGTGATACTTCATATTCTCACCACCCTTCCCAGGAGAGCCTTTGCCACGCTTAAGATATGGCACCCAGAACAGGATCCAGTTCTCTGGATGCAATCAGACCTCTGTGGGCAACATCTCTCTCACCTGGATGTTTGGGGCCTGTTAATACAGGAGACCTGAAGGCTCTGAGGTGTTCCTTACCACAGCAGAATGTGGCCTGATAATCTTTCCCAGAGACTTGGACCTGCCAGTCAAAGGCTAGGGTCTTGCAGTTCTGACCAACTGGCATGTGGGAAGGTGACCTGGGCCAAAGGGAGGGCCGAGGGACCATCCTTGTGGGTTCAGTCCATATCCAGGCCATTTCTCCAAGACAGCATGGGACACCTGTGCCAGCTCCTGGACTGTGAGAGGACTGACTAGAGGATACTTACATCTAGGCTTCAGAGGAGAGGTCTGGGCTAGAGACTGCATATCTCAGAGTATAGATGTGACTGGGGCTGGGAAGAACCTTAGATTTTAGATAGTCCAATGCCTCCCAGTACAGATGGGAAAACTGAAGCCCAGAGAGGATAAAGATTTGCCAGGAGCCATACATCTATTTGTTGAAACAGTTGTTCACCAAACATTTATTGAGTACCTTCCCTGTGCCTGGCACTGGGTCAAGAGCTGCAAATATAAAAGTGAATAAAACTCATGGAGAGATAGGAGGCAGGCAATTAAGTGAGTAAACAAATTATTGGGATATCAGATTGTGGTGCGTGCTATGGAAAAAAAAATTAAGTAGAAAACGGAGACTGCTGGGAATGGAGGTTGCAAAGTGGTGACCAGGGAGGATACTTAAAAGGTGACATTTGAGCAAAGTCTTGGAGGAGGTAAGGAAGTAAACCATGTGGATAATGGTGGAAAGAACATTCCAGACAAAAGGAACAGGCTTGATGCAGGAGCAAACGTAGTGTATTCAAGGAGGCCATCATGCCTGGAGTAGATTGAGGAAGGGGCGACACCAGAGAGGCAGCAAGGGGCCACAGAATCTGAGGCCTTGTAGACCAGTACAGAATGTTGGCTTTTTTTTCTGGAGTATGATGAGGAATCACTGGAGGGTTTGGAACAGAAAAGTAACATGACCTGATTTGTATACTAAAAGAGTCACTCCGGTTGTTGTGTTGAAAATAGATTGTAGGATGACAAGAATGAAAGCAGAGTGACCAGATAGAAGGTCACTGCAATAACCCAGGTGAGAGAAGGATGGCGGCTTGGAGCATCGTGGTAGCAGTGGAAGGGGTGAGAAGTGGTCAGATTCTTAATATAGTTGGAAGATGGGGCTCATGGAGTTTGCTGACAGCTTGGATGTGGGATGTGAGAGAAAGAGAGTTGTTTTGGATGACTCCAAGGTTTGGGCCTGAGTAACTGTGGAGTAAAGCTGCCATCACTGAGCTGGGGAAGACTTCTGGTGGGATGGATTCAGAGAAAGACTCTGGGGTTCAGTCTGGAAGTCTGGATATTTGTTAGATATCCAGTGAGCACATTAAGAGGGCCTTTGAATATTTAAGTCTGGAGTTCAGGAGATAGGTCTGGGCTGGAGCCATCAGCAAACACACAAGACCAGATGAGAACACGGAGGGAGAGAGCGTAAACAGAACTTGAGTCTTGGGAGAACTTGAGCCTTGGGACATACCAAGGTTAAGGGGTTAGGGTGATAAGGTCAGAAATGCTGGAAACAGTGCATTCATGATAAGTTTAAAAGAACTCAGGACTTCTAATCTAGAACCCTTTAGTCTCTGTGACAGCAGGGGCTATATTTTGTTGTTCATAAATGTTTTCCCAGTGCCTATAATGGTGGCCTGGCATATACTAAAAACTTAATAAATATGTATGGAATGAGTAAATCTAAAGAAACAGAAGTAAAGAGAGTGGTAATCTTTAATTCTCACCAGCTCCTCCTTCCTACAGATATGGGAGGGCCAGACCTGAACTTCGTTTCCTCTCCGTGACATCTACTAAGGAACCTGTGGGCCAATCCTCCCCCTCCCCCTTAACCTCCCTTCCTCTCCATTCCAGACCAGCTGGCTGGGGTGCCTGTGGGAGCAGTAGGCGGAGGGGGTAGAGTTCACGGCGGAAGTTTTGTCCCCATTGCCAGCAGGGGAGGGAGAGGCAGCAATGACAGGAGCAGTGACCTTGGCTACCCCCCACACCAGGGCAATGGGAAAGGGAATGTTGTGCTGGGAAGAACTATTAATAACTCGTCATGGTCACAGAACGCAACACAAACTCATTGGGCAGCTCAATTTTCTGCCTGTTAAAAGTTATTAGTGGTTCTGTGGGGGAAGCCAGAAAAAATTTATATGGAACAATAAATTCCTCTATAAGCCACAAAACCCTACAAATTTGCAGCTAATAAACCCACAAATGTAAGATGATTAAGACTGGCAAGGAAAGAGAGTTCCTTGATTCTTAGCCTCAAGAGGCAGAGTGGTCTGATGGGCTGACACTGGGCCAAAGGCAGAGAAATCCAAGTTCTAATCCTGGCTCTTAATTAGCTGGGTGTCCTTGGGCAAGTCATCCACCCTCTGTCTCAGTTTCCCATCTGTAACATGAGGATACACAGTTCCTGCCTTGTCTTTCTCAACAAGTGATTGGGGGGATAAATAAGTTATAAGACAAGACAGCCTTTCAGAAAAAAATATTTCTAATTCTCTTAACTGCAGGTAATTATTATTCGCCCAGTAACTGGTTTTGAACTTCTTGATTTTGAACTTCTGACCTCTAGAACTGTGGGAGAATAAGTTGCTTTTTTTTTTTTTTTTTTTTTTTTTTTTTTGAGACAGAGTCTCACTGTGTCGCCCAGGCTGGGGTGCAGTGGCGCAATCTCGGCTCACTGCAAGCTCCGCCTTCCGGGTTCATGCCATTTTCCTGCCTCAGCCTCCCAAGTAGCTGAGACTACAGGCGCCCGCCACCATGCCCAGCTTTTTTGTATTTTTAGTAGAGACGGGGTTTCACCCTGTTAGCCAGGATGGTCTTGATCTCCTGACCTCGTGATCTGCCAGCCTTGGCCTCCCAAAGTGCTGGGATTACAGGCATGAGCCACCGCGCCCGGCCGTTGCTGTTTTTTTAAGCCACAAAATTTGTGGTAATTTGTTATGGCAGCCACAGGAAATTAACACAGTAGCTATGCCTTGACTGCCTGGAAATTCCCATCCATCCTACAGAGGAGATGAGACACAGCATGGACCACTGTGAAATGACACTTCTGGGTAACATCCTCCCAGCCACCTTAGGACACATTCTGTCCAACATTAAATGGGAAGACAGGAAGGGAAGCCAACATAAATCAAGCACCTATAATGTTCCAGGCCCCATGTGAAGTCATCTCCTTTAATGCGATCCTTGCCAACAATCTTCTCAATTGAAAACTATTATCCCCATTTTCTATTTGTGGAAACCGAGGCTCTTGAGAAATCAGGTGACTTATACCTGTCACATGCTGGTGGCAGAGCCAGGATTTGAATCTATGTCTGCTGAGTCAAGATGAATCCTCATTCTACCCCGGGAAGATCCCCGAGCCCTGGGAGGAAGTCCACCTGGTTTCCTGTCCCTGGCCAACCAGATCAGGGCCAGGAGTGAGGCATAGGCCAGATACTCTCAGAACCAAGTCAGAGCCAGTTTCCTGTTGGCATTAGCAGTTTCAAAGACACACTGAGAGAGGAACATTTTCTAGCTACAGTCACTGTTGAAGTAAAAACGTTCTGTGGAAACGGATCACCAGAGCATCCGTCACCAGAGGAGATTTGATGTGGAAGGTACAATTTTGTATTATAAGGCAGAATTCAATACATTTCTTCTTTGCTCTCTTCCCATCCCAGGCCCCTGTTGAATGCCGGTCCTGATTTAGAGAGACAGCTGGGACTAGATTTCTGTTCTCACTATGGCCCCAGGCTCTCCTCCAAAGGGAAGTGTCCAGCCAGCACAGGGCTCCAGTTGGGCCTGATTTGTTCAATGAGGTTATAACAAGGCCCAGGGAGCATCATCCAGGCCCAAGAGAGGTGAGACACTGTTGTCCCCGGGTCCATCCTAGGCCCTGTCCCCTCCTGGGTTCTAGCTGAGATTCAGCCATCAAGTTCCCAGATCTAGAGCATGAGGGTGGGCCCTTTAGGATGCAATTGGGTTTGCTAGACCTTTTCTTTTCTTGCAAAGATTTTTAAAGATTAGCTGTCAGGCTAGACTAGCTCCTCATGGCCTCCAGGCACACATTTCCAAACACTGACCTAGGGTTTCAGGTCCTGAAACCTCCCGGGAAAACCTTCCTAAAAATGTTCTTCAGCATGCTCTCTTATCTCTCAGTCTAGATACCTGGGAAGTCCTATGATTGAGCTGACCTTGACGGAACCTCGTGCTAAATGAAGCAACGTGTTATGAAGCAAGAGGTATGGTTTCTAGTGGTTTACCATCACTTACAAACTATAGAGACGTGGGCAACTCACCCCAAAATACCTACATATGGTCTGATCTGGTAAGTGGAAATACTACTTCACAGTCTGGGGGCTAGACCACCTCTGATTCTCAATTTCCCAGCAAGTGGGCGTCATCCTCATTGTGGAAGTAGAAAGGAGTTGTGGATGCAGGATGGAGCATGACCTGTCTGCTTCTGGCTGAGGTTTCTTGGCAAAGTCTGGAATGATGATGACTACATCAGGAGAAATGTCCTAGGAACTTCCTTCCTACGAGGTCAGACTTCTCCAGAGGACAGCAAAGTTTCTGCAGGAAGGGGGTGGGGCGGGTGAAGTTGGCATGATTTGTTCTGCTAAGCAAGAGACAGGTCTCAACAGTGCCCATCCCTTGAACCCTGCCCAAATCATTTGAATTTGCTGGCCCTTTTTGAGTAAAAGAGAGCATGGTGTATGTCTCTCCCACTTTCCCCCATCTCTGCAGCAGCCCATGTGTAGATGAAGGAAGTGAGGCTCACGGAGGTGGAGTTACTTCCTCTGGCTGACCCAGCTTGCAGAGGCAAAGCCAGGGTTGGAAGCCAAACAGCCTGGTCTCCAGAGCTGAGGGCATAACAGAGGCCGTGTTGCTGCAGGTGCATTTGTGATGGGCATTTCTGTGCTGTGCTGGGTTGTGGGGTGGGGCTGCCTATGTGGAGTGAGGATCATGTAGGGCTTGCAACCTATGGCACGTGTGTTGCATGTGCACATGATTGGCTATGCAGTTCCAGATGCCTGTGTGACCACGCGTGTGCATGCCCGCACCAGGCCCCTCCTCCCCAGGTGGTATGGCTGGGGGCTGCTTTCCCCACTTAGAGGAGTCTACAGAGGAGCCAAACCACAGCTCCAGCCAAACCGCAGCTTGGGCCGCAGGGGTTTGATCTTCCCTCTGCTGCCGGAGATGAGAGAAGTCTAAGTGGCAGAGATTTACGGGGCCTGAGGGAGAAATACCCTTCCAGTGAGAAGCTCACATGAAAAGCTCCAGAGTAATAACTGAGGCTGCAAAGCGTGCCAATTATGCAACAATTAAAAGGTTTGACTATCATTTCTTTCTCCTTTTATTCTCCCATCTACTCCTCCCCCTGCCACATCTGGCTGCCCCTGCAGGCTCCCCAGCAAAAGCTCAGGGGAACAGAGGATAAAGAACACACTTTTCCCCTTTTTAATTGGAGATCAAAAGTTGGAAGAAGAACTCACCCCCTCAAGGGCAGGAAGAAAGGGGTATTGTTGAGATGGAGGCCCTCAGAGGAGGGGATGGGAAAGGAGAAAGGAGTGTAGGGCAGGTTCCTATACAGCTTGTCAGGGTCTGTAAGAATTTTACACACATCATCTCACTTAATCCACAGGCCAACCCTGCAAGATTAGTATATTACTGGCATTATGTTTCAGATTAGAAAACGGAGACTCACAGAGGCAAATGATTTGACCAAGGTCACACAGTTGGTAGAACTGGCATTGTACCCCAGGCTGTCTGATGCCAAGGGCTTTGCCACCAGGTTCCTAGCCTTGGCTTTCCCATTGGTAAAGTGGGTGCAGGCCCTGCGCTTTGTGTGATGGAATCAAGTGCTCCCGTAGATGAAAGGTACAGTGGGCGCTTAGCGGCAGGATTGCTCTGTAATTCAGCCAGCAGCAGCTGAGCCAAATGCCCTGCACGGCAATCCAGTGGCTAATTGAGAAAGAATTAGGCAGTGTGCCCCAAAAGTGAAGAAACAGCTGCTAGCTGGCTTTTTAGAGGTGCCAACACACAGCCAGTATATGTATCCCCTCCCCAACTGATTTCCCAGCAGAGCTAACAGCGCCCACACTCCAGGGCCCATGGCATTGGACTCCCTCCTGCCCTGCTCATCCATGGCAACTCCAAACACTGCCCTAAAAGCTCTTATATCTCCTGAGGGAGGGTGGCTGCGGGGGCACAGGCTTTTGCAGGGTAATGATCATCTCTTACATCCAGGATTCCCCCAAACAGCTGGCACATAGCAGGCTCACACAGCTCACATTTGACCCAGACAAAATAGGACAGCAGGCTCTACCCTAGGGACTTTCATGTATGTTTTCTCATTAACACACCCTAGAGCTGCTCTGTCTCTAACTGAGGGAGTAACTCTGGGCAGGCCATGACACCTCCCTGGACATCAATTTTCTCAGATGTTGATTGAGTGGGCTAGACTGTCCAGAGTTAACTGCCCAGCTGTCTATGACAGCTAGAGAGGGAGGAACATGTAGCCCAAGTCACGCACAGTGGCAGGGAGAGGTTCCGATCATCCTGCCTCCAGGCTGGGGCATGTCCCCCACACCTCAGTCCTCAGTCTTCAAGAGGGTGAGCATGCCGGCAAAGCTGGGCTGGCTCTGCCATTTCTCCTGCTTCAGGCTGAGCCCAAGAAAGCAAGAAAGCAGCCACACTCCTGGGTCTTGTGCCCATAGGAAAAAAGAGTGGAGCTTGGGTCTGAGCCTCCCCATTACTTTTCCCTGCACCACCACAAATGCCATCAGCCCAGGCCTCCTGGGATAGGTTTTGCTAAATGGTTTTCCCCAATACATTGCTTCCCAGGTCACGGCTTGACTCTCAGCATTTTCTCCTCTGCTGCTTTGGATTCTTGAAAACCCCTCACCTCAGGAGTGATGTCCTGGGGCATGTCGGTGGGGGTGGAGAATAAGGGGGGTTGGTTATGGAGAGCGAGGTGGAGCAAGTGGGGGGCAAGAGAAACTGTGGCCATCCCCCCAACACCATGAGCTCTACCCCAACCTTAGTGGCTCACACTTGGTGACCTAGGGGTCCTTCTTTCCCCATCGCCCCCTCTCCCAGGCATGTACCAGGTGGCCGTGGTAGCCAGCTCCCCCATGGGAGCTGAGGGACCCCAGCTGGCAGAGACGGCCACACTTAGAGAGCCCAGCCAGTTGTTTGCTCAAGTGGGGCCCACTCAGCCCACTGTGCGGGGGCTGGCAGGACTCCAGAGGAAATGATGGGAGGGTTTGGGTGCATTCTGACCTTAACTGAATTCCAGGATGATGATGTGTGAATAATATGGCTTTTTGAGAGTCAACAGCTTGGGTGCTTTTTATAGTCAGGCTGGAGCGCTGAATGGGCCATCTCCCCGTTAATCATTTAGCTAGTTAGATCAATTGGCAAACAATCCCAGCATTACTCTGTGGTATTACTCTCCCTTCCGTCAGCAGCCACCCTTACACAGATGTCAAAACTGCCATCAAGTCAGCCCCAGCCCTACCCCCATGCCTTCTATTCCCCAGGCTTCATATTCTAATTCCTCGAGCTTCTTGCAATTCCCATTTCTGTCCAGAATTTTCATTATTTTGGTGGTCTCTGCCCACAGGGAGATCCCAGGTTCCTACTCCCTGGGCCGTTCTGAACTCCCAGAGGGCACATTCTGACCACCTGAAGGAGGAAGAAATTCATTCTCAGTGATATTCCAGAGAACGTGCCAGGGAGGGGCATGTGGGTGAATAAGCCCGGGGCCAGACCCCAGCACCTAGGCCTGCTGGCTCTTCCCTCTGTGTGCTCCCTCCACTCCAGGACTCCAGGCTTTCATCACCAGGCAGGACAGAGTTTGACCAAGACCTCAAAACTCACAGTGTCTCCAGATTGTGCAGCCCCTCGAAGCTGTGGGTCCCCAGATGCTGGATGCGGTTGTTATGCAAATGCCTGCACGGGAAGGAAAGACGCATCAGAATGGGTGCCTACAGCACTGGGGCCAGGGAATGGAAGAGCACACAGTGGCATGAGTGGGAAAGTGGAGGCTGAAGCATGGACAGAATGACCCCAGTGGTCCATCCCTTTGTTTCTAGGAACAAACTGACTGGCCAAGACTGACTTCTGAAGCCACAATCTCCAAGGCTAGATTGACCATAGGCTACCCCATTTTGATTTCCTATTAAAGGAAAAAGGGAGAGGAAAGCCTCAGGCCAAGGCTAAAGCAAGTTCCCCCTAAGCTCTAGGAGACAGTTCTGATGTCAGAGGGGCTCAAGTCTGAGGCTTCTTCTATGGCCGGGCTCCCCAGGACCCAGTCTGCCTGACTCAGTGGCCAGACGTACTTACGGGAGCCAACAGCAAACCACTGCAGACAACATATAATTAAAGGCGAAGCTTTCTGTTACAATTGGAGAGAGCTACAGATACACTCAGAGAACAGGCAGATTGGTGAGGCCAGAGGAATCAAGGCAGGCTTTATAGAGGTGGTGATCCAGAGCAGGGCCTTGAAGGACAGGTGAACTGAACAAGCAGAGGGAAGGGCATTCCAGGCAAAGGGGGACCCAAGGTGATGCAGCTTGAACTGGACAGAGGTATCCAAGCATAAGCCGGAAAAAAACAACATTGCATGGAAATTATGAAAACATACAACAGGGAAACTGAGAGCAAGAAGAAAGAGGATGCAAAAGGCAGGCAAAGTTTCAAGCCTAGAAGAAAAGATAACTAATGGACCAGGAACACAAAGAAATTTATCACAGTAGCCTTCTGCTACAAAACAATCCAATAAAACATTATTTCAAAGACAAATGTTCTTAAGTGAAAGGAAAAACAACACAGTAGATTAAGGAAATAAATTGAGGACCAACACTACATCACTAAAAAAAACGAGTCAATAAATGTAAAACAAGGGACAGTGCAGACACTGCTAAAAATTGAATTGGTGTCAGAGAGAAAACTTGAGATAGTCACGATGACTATGGTTGAATGAGACAAAAATGTTAAAACAAAAACTAAATGCTGAAGACATAAAGGTGATTTAACACAAGCATAATTGATGTTTCTGGAGCAGAGAATCCAAAAATGAGACTGAAGATGTATTCAAAGACATAATACCAAAAAATCTCTAAGATGACGAAAGAATGGAATCTGCAGCTCAAAAGCATATATTGTTTCAGAATAATTAAATACTGACTATTCTATACTGTGACATATCCTAGTTAAACTATTAAATTCAAGAATTTAAAAACATCTTCAGGCAGAAGAAGGAAATCACTCACAAGGGGAAGAAAATCAGGCTGGCCTCCAAGATGTTGTTTAAATATAAAGACAATGGGCAGGCCTCATCCAACATAGATGGGTAAGGACGGGACTCCTACGAGCCTGGGGATTTAAAGCTTCTGTCTGTCTTCCCCATCCTTACCCACCTGCTCCATGAGGTTCCGTTTCAGGAGACAGACTCCTGTCCCAAGGGAGCTTCTGATCCAAAGGGGAAAACACCGCCTTCTGGGAGTGATCTCCCCTTAATTTTTCCCATTTCTTTCACACCTATAAACCAATTGTCATCAAACTCTATCATTCTTCTTGCCTCCTGTTGAACTTCCATCTCCATTTTCCACCCTCTTCTGCCTCCCCCAGTATCTCAGGTCCAAACCGTCTCAGCTAAACATCCAGCTCCTCCCTCCAACTTCCTCCCCTAAACCACTCATTCAACCCTGGCGTCTTGGGCACCCCAAATGGCCCAGTCTGGGGGAGGTGTTGAGGCTTATAGCCCAGATAAAGAGACAAGATTACACACATGATACCACTGCTGTCCAACTAAGTGCTACCTAGGGGTCCTGTTGGTGCCAGAGCAGTGGTGAGGGGTATTCCACATGTGGCAGAGCAACCTGGATGATGAAAGTTCAGGGTTGGGTTGAAGAGAAGCCCCTTCTCTTCCACTCTGCTTGCCTGCTCACACCGCCAGCCAGGCCCCTGTACAATCCTTGATTTTAACCAAATATCTTTCTTGCTTCCCATCATATCCAGTCTTCCTTTTCTTCCTCCTGGGCCTTCCTACAGCTACAGCTCATCCTGTAGTCCCTGGATAGCATTCCCCAGCTTCCTGTCCACTTCACAAGTCACCCTCTGCTAAAAGCCTCTCTCCTCCATCCTATGAGTTGGAGGCAGGTGAAGGACAAAGGGATAATGTTTCTAGCCTCTCCCCATGCAAAGGGACCAGTTTTTCTCTATCAGCTTTGCTCCCACACCAGTAGGTTTTCTTTCCTTAGTCCCTTGTTCCTCTTTGTCCTCATTGGGCCTCCCCTTCAATAACTCCTAGATCTATAACAGGCCTGACTTACAGGCCAATTCCTTGGCTCCCACCCAAACTTTGGAGTCACCCATGACCCGCCTTCTTCTTGGTCTTCTACCCTCTGAAAATCTCTCAATCAGGTCAATTCTTCCTTCAAAACAGCCCTCACAGTCATGCCGTCCCTTCCATCCCTTCTACCACCTCCTTAAACTAACTGGACTTTGACTGATACCAAGAACCTCTGAACTGACCTTCCTGTCTCCAGTCTGCCTCGGTTCCAATCCAGCCTTCAAATTAATCTTCCTAAAATATTCCATTTTAACCCTTGCCTGAAAACCTTCAAGCTTCCCCCACCCACACGGGCAGATAGAAGCCAAGCTCTCTGTTCTGACGTTGCAAGTCCCAACATGCACCTTTCTAGCATCTTCTCCTGAGCTCTGCATGGGGACCCTCTGCTCCAGCCAGACTGGCGTGGTTACTGGCAGTCAAACACACTTACTCTCCCCTCCGTGTCTTTATTGCTATCTGCTTGGAATGTCCTCATTCTCTTCATTTCACCATCTTTCCAGGCCCAGGTCCCACCCCACCTCCCCCAGGAAGCCTCCCTCCCCTCCACCTCAGCCTTCCCACCATACCTATGCTGCTATGAGTCTGAACTCATCATCTGACTGTGTTAGCGTAAGTTACACTACATCATTCATTATTTTTTCCCCATATTTATTCTGCTCTTTCAACTGGACCGAAAGCCCCTCAAGGGCAGTGGCTATATCTCATAGTTTTTTGAATTTTCAGTATACCACATGGGGGCTCAATAAATGCCTGCTTCTGCTCATCCATCTGGGGCCAACCATGAAGTTCTTATTTCTCCAGTAATCTCACCACTCACAGAGGCCTGACCCCACCCCCTCACGATGTCACGGGGATATCACCAAAGTTAGAACCAATCACCTTGTTCTGTTTACCCTCTATAAATACCCCCCACTCCGTGACTCGCAGAAGAAGGGAGGGTAAGGCATCCTGACAGAAGAATATAGTCCACAAGGATATTCATCTTGGTTCTCCAGCTTCCCAGGACAGAGAATTAGACAAACAAATTGGTGCCTGCCTTTCATCTCTCAAATGGAACTAGGTATCATCCATTCCCTCGCTTAGAAAATCACGCCAGATCTTCAAAAGTGGGGGGCAGGAGGAATGTTACCATTCAGTAGCGTCACTAACACGCATGTTCCTAAGCCATGTTCCTGCAGCAACTAGTGTGTAACCCAAAGCAATTATACATGACCTCCAAGCCCTTTTAGTAATTACCCTATGAACTTACCAATCATTCATAGCAATTAGCTGGGAGCTAATTTGCCCTCTAAAATTCCCACTGGGAAGGCAGAGTTAACCCCAGTCCCCAGTTCCTGCCAGGGATGATATCTCCCAGGTAATTACGGTGATGGGGTTTTGCTGTCTAATTATAAGTGATGGCTTTTCTCTGCTTCTTAAGGCCTGGGAAATGAGATTAATTTATCCCATCCCTGTGCCAAAGCATATGACTGCATCATCTAATTGTCAAATATGGTAGAAATTACTTAAGAAATTCTTGACTTATATTTCAGTTATCATGGTATAGTTATTATATGTGCATGGCAAGAAAATAATAGCTTAATTTCCTTTTGTAGTACCCTGGCCCTTTAGTGACCCTCAGAGCACTTTTCAAGCTCTCATGTCATTCGACCTCATGATAACCCTATGGGATCAACAGGGAATGGTCATCCTCATGCTTTTCCAAAGGGAGACCAGAAGGTTTAGCAACATGCAAAGAAGAGCAAAGCTAGCCAGACTCCAATCCAACTCAGGTAAACATGCAGTCCCCAGCCCCCAGCAGAACCCCACTGGGGATGGGGAACAGAGCAGCACTCACAGCACCACAAGGCTGGTGAGATTCTGGAAGGCGTAGTCAGGGATGTGGCTGATGCGGTTGAGGGCCAGGGTCATGGCCTGCAGGGCAGGGAGGTTGTTGAGGGCCCTGACAGGGATCTCCGTGAGTGCATTGTCATCCAGCCAGAGGTGGCGGAGGGAGGACAGCCCCTCAAAGCTCCTCTCCGGGACCAGGGAGATGAGGTTGGCATCTAGGCGCCTGGTGGAAGAGAGGATGGAGAGGGGTCAATCCAAGGCAAGATGCAGACCAAGCTTTGGGGCTAGACTGGGCCAGCCAGGCCCTCAAAAGGGCCTTTGAGGTTCCCTGGGACTAAAGTTGTGACATGTATCCTGTATCCCACCTCTTCGAGTTCCCATATTTGGCTCCATTCCAACCCATAGTTTTTGTTTTTCTGCGGGGGGAGGAGATAGAGTCTCACTCTGTTGCCCAGGTTGGAGTGCAGTGGCACGATCTTGGCTCACTGCAACCTGCACCTCCCACCAGCCAATAGTTCTTGATCCTCTATGCCATATGTTTCCACGAATGATCCCCCTTCTTCCTCTCAGACCCAAGGCTGAACCCATAGCCTGTTTGTGAATAGCCAGTATTTTCCTTCACATCCATACTCCTGGGTTTCCAAACCCTTGCTCTCTGAGTGTGACCTCGACCTTCCTAACTCTTCTGTGATAGTCCAAGACCATATAATGGAGATGTTCTCAGCATTGGCAGAGGGAAATGTCCTCCCTCTGAACCAACCCAAAGAAAAATGCCTCCCCAAAAGTGTAAGCCCTTCCGTGTCACCCATCCCTAGCACCACCTGTTCCTTGTCCCTTCAAGGGCCCAGGGGCAAGGGGCTTCTGCTAAAGTCCTGGGGCTTCTTGCTCAGTCGATGACCTCTGGGAGTCTCCTCATGCCACAGTTGAAGTTCTTGATTAGCTGCCTCTCAGAACAGGTGAACAGATGGTGGGTGATCCTGTTTTTGCATAACCAGAGATTCTAGGGTGATACGAGGATTACTGTTGGGAGCCCTAGAAGATCTTAGCAGCCCAGCAAAAGAAGGAGATTTTCAACCTTAGCTTTTTACAGATGTGCCCAGGCCATGACAGCCTTTATCAATATGCTACTGTCTCTGAGCCCCAGGTTGGGACTTGGGCTGAACCCCTATTGCCCTAAGCTGATGGTCTCACAGGGACCAGACAAACTGACCTGTACCATGGATCTATTGCTGGACTTTCCTATGTTGAAGCGAGGCTTGGCCCTGAGCCATGGTCCTCCCGCATAGCCATATGGCACTGAAGCCATGGAAACCCCAGCCTTATCCACAAATGCCCTACAGCCCCATAATCCTGAACCCAAAGGAGAAGTGATGTGATCAGTAGGGTGGGATGGGGTGATCTTTCATCCCAACAGCACAAGCCCCCTTGTAGAAGGTCCAGTAGTGCTTCTGTCTTTTCCCTAAGCATCTCACCAGTGCTCTGTCTGTGAAGACCTCAAGCACCACTGGGAAATACTCCCTGGCTCACCAGCAAGGGGACCATGGGTGGATGGGCCAACACTGCAATCTTGGGTGTGAAAGCGCATTCACCAGGACATTCTTTGAAAGCCGTAGTTAGGAAACCCTTCCCACCCACATCAAACCTAACATGATGGGACCAAAGGCCCTTCAGTGAGTGCCCTCTGCTGGCAAGGCCTATCACCTTGGACATGGTTCTCCAGTGGTGGCCATCACAGCCTTGATGGTCTGTGGCTGAACCACCCTGGGGAGCTTCATGCAAATGTGGACTCCCATGGACCATCAGCCCCAGCATCACCTCGAAGCTTGTTAGAAATGCAGAATTTTAGGCCGCACCCCAGACTTACTCAATCAGAACCTGGATTTTAACCTGACTCCCAGGTGATTCATTGATTCATCAGCACATTAATGTTTTTAAAGCACTGAGCTAGGTTTTCTAGATCTTATGCTCCCATCTAATGACCTTGGATTGCTGGAGAAGGCAGGAAGACTGAATGAGGATGTAGAAAGCCATTTCCTGCTGTGATTAGTGCTCAGCTGGTCCTGGGAGCCCTTGTTCTTGGATTTGATCATCAATTACTCCAGAAGATGAGGGCTGTACCTCAACCTCCTGCATAAATGACCATAGCAGGCACTACGTTCAGCTGTGAACTCCCAGCACCCAGCACAATGCCTAGTTTGCAGATGGCACTCAATGTTTTTAAATAAATGGGCAATAAATAAATGAGTGAATAAATGCCCTCTAAATTCTCTGCTTCCAAGCCTCCAACTGATGGCCTGACCAAGCACACCAGTAGGCTAGAGGTGACCTGGACAGCCCCCCTTACCAGGGATGGTCTGGGATCCAGGCTGTCCTGCTTTGACACCCCATTCCATTGTGGTGAGGGCTCTCATCTGCAGATGCCCAACTAGCAGATGCCCAGACACTCCTCCTGACCTTGGGATGGCCCTTTCCATGGGAGCAGCATCTTAGTCCCAGATTTTCCAGAGACCACAGACAGATCCCTAAGCCCTGAGTCCTGCTTAGGACCACACAGAAAAAGTCACATTTGAGATGGCCTTCTTAAGGGAGGATAGAATTTCAACAAGGAGAGATGGAAAGGAGTGTCACGAATGAGGGCCTCAAGGGAAGAGAATGCAGGTCCGGTGTGGATGGGGGAAGGGAACACAGATTTCGGATATCCTTAAGAGGTCAAATCGATGGCCGGGCTCAGTGGCTCACGCCTGTAATCCCAGCACTTTGGGAGGCTGAGGTGAGCGGATCACCTGAGGTCGGGAGTTCAAGACCAGCCTGACCAATGTAGGGAAACCCCGTCTCTACTAAAAATACAAAATTAGATGGGCATGGTTGCACATGTCTGTAATCTCAGCTACTCAAGAGGCTGAGGCAGGAGAATTGCTTGAACCTGGGAGGCGGAGGTTGCAGTGAGCCGAGATCATACCATTGCACTCCAGCCTGGGTGACAAGAGTGAAACTCCATCTCAAAAAAATAAAAAAGAGGTCAAATTGATAAGGCCCAGCAACCCACTGGATGTGGGGCCAGGGAGGGGCTAGGGCCTGACACTTCTTGCAGATCCGGGCCTTGCTCTCTGCTACTGCCTCCCTAATGGGTAAGTTGACAGACCCAGGAAGCCTCACTCCCTAAGGGGGGGCAGTACCTCCTTCTCCGAAGCTCAGGGCAGAGAACATCCCTACAGTGACAACCATGACACCAATATTAATCACTGTCTCCATTTATTGAGTCCTTGTCATATGCCAGGTATACAATACCAGGTACTGTGTCCTATATCTTCTCAAAAATGAAATTGAGGTAGCTCTGATTAGCCCCATTTTACAGAGAGATTAAGCCCCCCAAGGCCCCACAGCTAGTAAGCTACAGGGCTTAAATCTGAACCCAAGTTGTTTAACGTCAAAATTCATGTGCCTCACCATTGTGTAGTGTTGGCACTGAGGTGCATGAGGGGAGGTAAGAACCTGTTCACCTAGGACAGCCTGGGATATCAGGGCACTGGCTGAGCCAAGAAGATGGCCTGTACCGTAAGGAGGTGCTAGGAGGCAGGCAGGAAGTGGGTCAGGGCAGGGCAAGGGGAAAACTTATTCTGAACTTATTCTGTGATCTTAGGGGGCACATGGAAGTGGCCTTTGCTATGCATGTGCCTATGTGTGAGTACACACGTTTGCCAGCCACATGCATGTGCACACTCATACATGTAACCTACAGTCCCAATTAGTCCATCTCCTGCATTTTGTCTAACCCATAGGCAGGAGAGCTTGGGAAGGGCCCTTTTGCCAGGCTGGGCCAAGCATGGCAGTGGCTTAAAACAGGGCCTCACTTTCTCAGTCTCTTAGGGAAGGGCTGGGTGGGCTGAGCCTTCAGGCCTCTTTCTGCTCTGTCAGGGAGGATCCAGCTTCTGTCCTGGCTCATGGTATCCTGAAGGGGCACGGTGGAGTAGCCGAGGGCTGGAGAGGGGAGGTGTTTGCAGCCCTGCTCCTGGTACTTGGGAACTGGGACACACCAAAGGAGAAAGGGAAGCAAACTGGCAAATGAAGAAGGTGGAATGAGCACATGGAAGAAATTGGCCAGGCCTGTGTTTGTGTTTGGGGTGAGCAGAGAGTCGGGGCATTTACACTCAGGCCAGGTGGGCTTGGGGGTGGGCCGTGGACC
Source organism: Piliocolobus tephrosceles (assembly GCF_002776525.5). Classification (NCBI taxonomy): domain Eukaryota; kingdom Metazoa; phylum Chordata; class Mammalia; order Primates; family Cercopithecidae; genus Piliocolobus; species Piliocolobus tephrosceles. The sequence goes on along the minus strand of NC_045434.1, from coordinate 59,016,551 downwards.
CAGGGTAGCACTGCCAGATATAGCAAATAAAATAACACACTGCCCATTTAAATTTGAATTTCAGATAAATAACAATTTTTAGCATAAATATGTCCCGTGTAATATTTGGGACAATGCCCAGTTAAATCTGAATTTCAGATAAGCAAGTATAAGTTTGAGTAAGTCCCATGCAACATTTGTATTTTATCTGGCAGCTCTGACCCAGGGGGCTCCTGTGATGTGGAAGGTGTGGGCTTCGCCATGACACAGATGTAGCCACAAATCCCCTCCTTCAGCCTTTGGTGTTGCTTTCCTCAGCTGTATGGTTTGATGACCTGCCCACCCAAGAGACTGTGTGGACAAACACCTTCTTAGAGGGAGACTCCACGAAGCACAGAGGGGAGTGGAGGAGGCAGCAGGAGACAGGCGCAGTATTGGCTTCTATTAAACTTTCTCCCCTCTCCCCTCCCTCGCTCTCTTTTTTTTTTTTTTTTTTCTTGAGATAGAGGTTCGCGTTTCACTCTTATTGCCCAGGCTGGAGTGCCATGGCGCAATCTCAGCTCATTGCAACCTCTGCCTCCCAGGATCAAGCGATTCTCCTGCCTCAGCCTCTCGAGTAGCTGGGATTGCAGGCGCATGCCACCATGCCCAGCTACTTTTTTGTATTTTTGTAGAGACGGGGTTTCACCATGTTGGCCGGGCTGGTCTTGAACCCCTGATCTCAGGTTATCCACCCACCTCAGCCTCCCAAACTGCTGGGATGACAGGTGTGAGCCACCGCGCCCAGCCTCCCCTTTCTTTTCTTGTTGGACACCCCCTCCCTGCCCCCAGCAACCTCTGACTCTTGGGACACCTAAGGGTCGACACCTGGCTATAGAGCAATCCCTCCTACTATCTCTCTGACCAGCTCCTGGTAGGATAAGGTGCTCGCTTGAGAAATCCCCCACCCTTTCGAGTCAGGGTTCAGGCTCCCCTGGGATCTCTAGTCCTCTAGGGTAGGTGGCTCCCCTGCCATCTGGCAGCCAGGAGAGGGGTATTGGATTGCTGAAGGAGTCTCTGAGCGGCCAGTAGAATCCGCCACTGGGGACTAAAAGACCTTTTTAAGCAGCTCCCTGTAGAAGGTGGGAGAGCCAATCCTGATGGACTCTGGCTTGGCAGGCAGAAGAGAGCAATTATACCAATTAAGCTCTGGAACAGAATCAACAACCCCCAACAGCACCTCTCGTTCTCCCACGTGGACCTGGGCCCTTCAAGTGATTTCTGATTATAATTCTTACCTGCAGTAATAGGGCAGATTAGCAGGGACCTCGCAGGCCAGTTTGGGCTTGCTTAGACTCTGGGGAAACAGCTTAACCTGTCAAGGGCCAAACTGCTTCTCATACTCCCCCAGCTAAGGGCTAAGGCTGAAGCAGGGAGGGAAGGAGGGAAGGGGACCCTTTGCTGGGGACATAGGGTCCTGGTCTGAATTGACTGAAATGAGACGAGGCCCTAACAGACAGCAAGCGTAGCAGAAGAGCTTTAGGTTAGACAGCAAGAAGTGACCCCCTGACAGCGACCCAGGACAATAGTGTACACTAAGAATCACACTATATCAGAGCCTGAAGGAGCCTTCCGGCCTCACTCGTCTCGTATGAGGAGCCTGAAGCCCAAAGAGATAAAGAGAAATGCCCAAAGGCAGAGGTAGGGCTGGGACTCAAACTCAGAGCTTTGCTGGATGCGGTGGCTCACGCCTGTGATCCCAGCACTTTAGGAGGCTGAGGTGGGCGGATCACCTGAGGTCGGGAGTTCAAGACCATCCTCACCAACCTAGGGAAACTCTATCTCTACTAAAATAACAAAATTAGATGGTCATGGTGGTGCACACCTATGATCCCAGCTACCTGGGAGGCTGGGATAGGAGAATCACTTGAACCCTGGAGGCGGAGGTTGTGGTGAGCTGAGATTGTGCCATTGCACTCCAGCCTGGGCAACAAGAGCAAAACTCTGTCTCAAAAAACAAAACAAAAAAACAACTCAGAGCTTCACTCTACCAGTCTGGTTCCCCCAAAGCGAAGGAATGACAGAGAGACTCACACCTGTCTGTGCAAGATATGGATGTGCAAGAAGCATATCTCCTTTGGAAAACAGGGGCCCTTACAGGCCACAGAGGACTAAATCAATCTAATGGGCCCTCTCTGGGATTTATTTCTCCAATCCATCTTATATCCTACCAGATTTTAGTCAAATACAAGATAAAGGGGACAGATTCAGGGGTCTGAGTGGGCCTCTAGCTGACCCGTGGACGTCATCAAGTATTCATTTAAAAACAAGCACGCATGTCAAGCTCCACGCTCAGGGCCTTGCCACGGTACCTGCTCCCTGAGCGCAGGCTGACTTTAAATTCAAAGGTCAGTGTGCCCTAAGGCAGATGAAGAGGAAAGCAGGAGGAAGACGGCAGATGTCCTCCTCTTTTGTTCCATTCAGGTCAGCCACGACTTGGGTCCCCTCCCTAGCTCTGAGCCACATTACATGAGAAGACACAGCAGTCGTAGGACAGAGGGCTTTAGGAGCAGAGAGAGACTGAAACCCAGAATTCATGAGATAAGGTGGGCCTGAATGAAGTAGGCTCCACAGGGCTGGGGGACATCCAGAGAGGAATTCCACTTCTCATTCAACAAGAGGAAGATGCTGCTGCCTGCAGAGTCTCTTCCATGACATGGTCTAACTCTAAGAAAGTATCTCCAGCCAGTCCTAGGACCAGCCAGCCCATCAGGTTTTGCAGAGTGGGAAAGGAGGGCCAAGGTTCTGTTTCAGATGCTGAACGCTCAGAGAAGGGGAGCCTCTAGCCAGCTTTCTTACAGTGACTTACAAACTCAGGTTGCTGAATTTAGTGGACTTCTCTGCCCAAACTCCCATGCCAGCCTGGCTGCCTCCCTCTCTCCCTGAAGCTGCCCATCACTAAGACCCTCCTGAATAGGACTGGCTACATAATGAGAATGAAAAGCCTGTGTTCTAAAATTACTAAAAATCTCAGCCGGGCACAGTGGCTCACATCTGTAATCCCAGCACTTTGGGAGGCCCAGGCAGGAGGATTGCTTGAGCTCAGGAGTTTGAGACCAGCCTGGACAAAATAGCAAGACACCCTCTCTAGAAAAAATTTAAAAGTTAGCCAGGCATGGTGGCATGCTCCTGTAGTCCCAGCTACTCAGGAGGCTGAGGCAGGAGGATCGTTTGATCCCAGAAGTCGAGGCTGCAGTGAGCTGTGTTCACACCACTTCACCCCAGCCTGGACCACAAAGCGAGACCCTATTTCCAAAACAAACAAACAAAAAACTTCAAGATGGCAATAGAGCACTAAACCAGTTGCAGGACCCTTCTGCTCTCAGGGCCTCGGCAACCACACAGGTCGCAGGCCCATGAGGTCGGCTCTGCTCCCAAACTGAAAAATCCTCAAAAGCATGGGCTAGGCCTTCTCCTGTTCTCATTTCCTAACCGTGCCAGTGAGAGGAAGAAAGAGGCTGGGAGGTGAGATGCCTTGAGGGCAAAGACAGTTCATTTGACACAGGATTACTGATTGTTTGCCCCTGGCCAACCCCAGGGCTAGTTTTCATCTCTGAACCCCCAACCCCTACTTGGCTACATAGTTGACTTTCAGTTGAACATGGGAAGGGAGAGAATAGAGAAAAGATGTGGGTGGGGAGGGGGACATCTCAGTCGCTGGTTGGAGTAGAGAATGGAGGGTGGAAGGGGCAGGATATTGAAAGCTAAAAAAAAGAAAAAAAGCAGCCACTATGGAAATGGTTATTCTGCGGGGAACATATTCCATGTGGGAGCCGTTGATTGCCTGGAGGGACCAACAGCCCTGACCAAGAGCCTGCCAGGGAAGGCAAGGATTCCAGCAGGGAGCAGGCTGGCACCTGCCAAGCAGTGAGGAGATGCCCTTGGGCCTTCCATAGGCGGCAGGGCCCAGCCTCCCACACCATCACCAGCCGGCAGTGCCAGGTGCCAGCCTCTGCACGGAGGGCTACAGGGCCCCAGTGGGGTGGTGGGGCCCCCTGCCCATGGCATGTCCTGGCCCTGCTTGGCAGGAGGGCTTGCTTGACTGGGGAACACGCAGAATCTGCACCCACAGACTCCACCAACTCAGGCATGGGTGCTCATGAGCCTCTGCCTTCCTGAGGACTGACACCCCTCCCAGTCCCTCTCCTGGAGAACACAGCCTGCGTTCTGTGCAGGCCCTTTATGGTCTCATGAGGGCTTCCATAAAGCTCTACTGCCCCCTCCATCCCTCCCTCACTACCCATCAGACTGCCTGAAACGCCTTTCATTACAGATGGTATCATTCCTTTTGTCTTCAATTAAATAGGATTGGATTAAATCCAATAAACATTCATTGAGTGCCTACTATTATGCCAGCCTTGTGCTCAGTTCTAGTGTTCAAACTTGAATAACACATAGTCCCTTTCCAGAGAACCTCTTACACTATTTACTTTGCTGTTTGATAAAACAATATAAAAACCTTAGCTTTTATATTAAGGAGCTAATTGCCAGGTGTGCTCAGCATTTACATATATTATCATATTTAATCTTCATCCTAGCCCTGTGGAGTAGGAACTTTATGCTTTCCATCTTGCATGCAGAAAAGGAGGCTCAGAGGAATGAAGCCATTGATCTGACTCCAAAGCTACCACTCAATTCAGGCTTATTGATATGACTTCTCCTTATCAAGACTTGAACATCAGAGCTTGTCCTGAAAGGCCTGTCCCATCTAATGAAAAGAAGCCTTCTCCGTTAAGTAGTTCAGTCCTAGCCAAGGCCTTTAGGGGGCTGAAAACTGGGGCTGTAGCCAAAGGGACTAAGCAGGGTGTCTGCACTAGAAGTAGTCACCAAGCCCAGAACCCATATGACTGGACTCCAGAGCCAGTTACAGGAAGCTCCCCTTCAAGCAGGTGCCAGGGATTGACCCACATATAGTCTGGGAAGCTAAGGACTCCCCAGATCCGTCATCCCTCCATCTTGGGTGTTGTATGCCTCTGGTGTTCTCCAAGACAACACTGTTCAATAGAGCTTTCTGCAGTGAGAGACATATTCAGTATCCGCCCTGTGGCTATTGAACTCTTGAAGTGTGGCCAGCATGACTGAGGAACCACATTTAAAATTTTATTTTGGTTGAATTGACACATGCCACAAGTGGCTATCATACTGGATGGCACAATTCTAAGAAATTAGCCAGGCTCCACACAAGACAGGAAGGATACAGAGATGAATGAATTTGGTTCCTGCCCTCAAGGAACTCATAGTCTGGCAATGAAGATTAACAAATAACCAATTGTGATTGTGTGTGTGTGTGTGTGTGTGTGTGTGTGTGTTAGACAGAGGGAGAGGAAAAGAGAGTCTGTGTCTGAAAATGGTATGCACCAACAGTTGAAACGAATTGAAGGGTGTGGAACCTTCAGCCAGGGAGGAAGGACAAACTTCCTAGAAGGGGTAAAGATGGGACATTTGTGTTGAGTCTTGAGGAATAACTGAATTATCACCAAGTGGATGAGGGTAATGAGCATTTCTGGCAAAGAAGGGTGTGTGCAGAGGTACTGACCAAAGAACAGCATGGGAGAGGAGAACCAACTCATTTGTGCTGAGAGCAGAGGGTCCTGGGTGACGCAGGGAGTGGGGGCTGAGGGCAGATGGGAAAGGTGGAAGGGAAGAGAACGTGCGGGTCCTTGGGGGCTTTATGGATCTGAACTTTAAATTGTAAGCATTGGGAAGTCTGGGTTGAGAAAGACCACTCTGGTGGGGTGGGAATGGGGGTGTGAAGGCTGGCAAAGGTCTTGTTCCTGCTGATACAGAGGGCGCTATGATTTCAGACGAGTCCCTTTCCTCTATCCAGGATCAGTGTCTTCACCTGCTTAAGGAGGGGGTTCGCTTCAAGAGTCCCTGTGGCTCTGTCCTTCTGACAGTCTATACCTTCTTTGGACAAATTCTTCTGTGCTGTGTCCCCGTGTCCCCAAGCAGGCCAACTTACAAGCATGTGGTGTCGTGCAGAGGCACAGAGTAGCCAACCCCCACTCCCTGACTCCCCAGGCATCTCAAAATGACCAAATTCTACCATTAGATAATATTCTTTTTTTAGAGTGTAGAAGCTGCCTGTTATTGTCTTTGTTTTTTTTAATCTGGCAAGTATTATTAGGTAGACTTTTAGTGGATAACAGCTTTTTGAGAGAAGCTTCTAGAAATGAGATACAGACGGAACACAGGGAGCTTTGGGCCAGAGAGATGAGGAGCTGGGAAAGATGGTCAACAGAGGTGGGAGACAGTAAAAGGCCAACTTCGGAGCTTTGAACTTTACCCAAGTGCCCACTTTGGTCACTTTTCTCCCCCATTACATGGGAAGACCCCTGAAGACACGGACTGTGTCCTCTCTTTCCCAGAAACTTGCCCACCGTGGATATTCAGTCTGTGTTTTTTATCGATCTAGTTATGGGCACTTTCAGCGTTGTTCAGAGGATTGCTTGCTGGGGAGACCACAGCAGTGGAAGTGAGAGCTGACAGGGACCCCACTTACCCAGGAAGGAAAGGGGACTCTGAAGGACCAAGTGATGTGTCCAAGGTCACAGAGTAGCAGTGCCTCTCCCCATCTGGAACCCATCACCAGGCCCTCACAGAGCACACAAGCCATGAAGAGTCCAAAAGTGACAACTCTCGGGAGTCAGAGCCTGGGCACTTCTGGTGGGATAGTCCCATAGTGACAGACAGCATAGGGAGCAGAGGAGGCCAACTGAGCCACGAGAAGCTGGAGTGAGAACTCCACTTCCCTGCAGGGGTGGGGTGGGGGTGATGGTGGATGGAGCCTCAAATTAACCTTTCCATGCCCACTTACAATTGAGGGGAGAAGGGCAGGTGGGAGCTAGAGCGGCACTTTTCTCTTCCTCTCCCCACCCAGGGAAAAAGTTTGTTGGAGGAAAGTGATTTCATCAGCTCTGATTTATGCCATCTAATAAGATCCTTCCCCTCACTGTCAGCCTCTCAATAGATCAAAGGTGGGATATTAAAACGAAGGCAATTCCAACTGGTTCTCCAGGCTATGCATATGGAATATGCAGGCTCCCCTTTCCCTCCATCTGTCAGGAGAATTGATGGGTGTGCAAGAACCCCGGGGGGGCAGAGAAAGTGCTTCCTTTCTATACATCAAAGGATGATACCTGAGCATTTCTCCAAGCTATTTCTTGTATTTTATTCAGCAGCAATATACAAAAATAATTACCCACCCTCCAGGAGGCAGGCAGGGAAGTAAGCGCCTCTGTGTGTAGCCTGTATGAGCTTCCCCCAAAGACACAGACCTACAATCTGGGCAGAAGGCCAGCTTTGTGGGTGACAATCCCGGAATCCTGGGGTGGGAACTACAAAAAGCCATCTCATCCATCCCCCAGCCTCCAGCCATTGAATTTCAGACATCAGGCTGGTTTCTGGGGACCTTCGTGGGCTGTCTGATATGTGCTTGGGAGCTGGGTCCTGTGGTTGCTTGAGGCCTGGCTGCCTGCCCTGGCAAAGGGTGGCTGTGGTTGGTGGAGGAAGAGGCTGATGGAGATCTTCCCGACTTGCCTCTCCAGAAAGGGGGCAGTGATGTCAGAGGCTTAGGGAATAGAAGTGACATCCCAGAGTTTTAAAGATACTTAAAAGCTGTCCTAGCAGACTTTGTAGTAATAGGCACCAGGGAAGACCAAGGCACATATCAACACTTCTAAAAGTACCATAGGAGAAGGGAGAGAAGAAATGGGAAAAGTCCGTATCAATCCTGGCTTCCCACAGGGTTCCAGTCCTTCCCACAATCTATTTTCTCCCTCATTCCCAAGAGCTCCCAGGCTCTCTGTGACCAGTATGAGAACTGGAGAGGTTATACCTGTGTAGTTTCAACTCTCCCCTCCCCAGTCTCCCCTCCATCCATCAGTTTCTCCGTTCATCCATCTGTCCATCCACTCACACAGACTACACAATCATCCCCACTGTTGTAATCTTGTTTTTCTCTTGCTCAGAATTATCTATGGCTTCTAGTCAACCCCAAACTCTTTGGCTTAGGCTTCGAGATCCCTTCCCTGAAATGACTGTCTCACCAGCAGAATTTCTCAGAAGAGCTCCCCCAGTTCTCTATTCCATATGCAAATGTGCCTCTCGCCTTACCTCTTTTCCCACAGCACATGGTTTATTCATCTTTGGATCTTTGTATAGGTTGGTGCCCCTCTTTGAAAGATGTTTCTCCATCCTCTCTTCAAAGCTCTGCTTAAAACTCCTCTTTCTGGAGCCTCCTGACCTAACCTTACATGGTGCTCTTCCCTCCTATACTCAGCATCTTCCAAGTCCTTATTGATTGGTCCACAAGTACCCACCACACCCACACCCCTGTGCTGAAGCCATAATCCCTCTCTAGCTTAGGGAGGAAATGAAGGAACAAGTCAAACACACTCAAGTTGTTTCCAGTTAAAATGGAGGAAAACTTAGCTACCTTCTCACTAAAACACCTATGAAGATATAGAGAGAAAAAACAAACAAACAAAAAGATGTACGCTGGCCAGGCGCAGTGGCTCATGTCTGTAATCCCAGCACTTTGGGAGGCTGAGGCAGGAGGATCACTTGAGGTCAGGAGTTCAAGTCCAGCCTGGCCAACATGGTGAAACCCCCATCTCTACTAAAAATACAAAAATTAGCTGGGCATTGTGGTATGTGCCTGTAGTCCCAGCTACTCAGGAGGCTGAGGCAGGAGAATTGCTTGAACCCGGAGGCGGAGGTTGTGGTGAACCAAGATCATACGACTGCATTCCAGCCTGGGCAACAGAGTGAGACCCTGTCTCAAAAAAAAAAAAAAAAAAGACTATCATATAACTCTGAAAATAATTTATTGAGGGTGTAATAGAAGTTATTTGACACCCTCAGTAAGGTACAAGAAATCATGACCTCTCTGAAACAGGAACAAATACATAAAAAGAAAAAAAAAAGCTAAGACAGAAGAACAACAGCAAAAAATGAAATGAAATGAAATGAAATGAAATAAAATAAAAGGCAAGTTTCAAAGACAAATTGAAGTGCAAATGAAACTAAGTAACTAAGTGAGATATGGGAAGACTGCAGGAGAACTAAGTTGAAAAAGCAAAATTCAAATTTGCATTGTAGGTGATGGTGAGTAGACCTGGCCCAGCAAAAAACTGAATTAGCAATGGGGAGAACAAACATAAGACACTCTCCTTGAAGTCAGAATAAAAGGACAAAGGGGTGAAAATTATGGAAATAAATATGAGATAGATAGAAAAGAGAACTGAATTTGAACTTGAGAATCGTAGGTATTCCAGATGATTAAACCCAGAGTGAATGCAGCAGAAGCACATGATAGCTGTAATTGAAAGAAAACATTTGAGCAGAAAGAATAGTATAGATTTAAGATGTTTATTGTATCCCAAGCAAACTAGGTGGAAAGAATACCTCAACACATTCTGGCAAACATTTCAGCTGCAAGGATAAAGAAAAAAAATCTTGTAAGCATTCATAAAGAAAAAATATGCTCTCTTTGAAATAACAAAATGATAAGGCTGACCTCAGAATTTCCTGGCACACTGCATGTCAGAGGGAAATGGAGCCTTATGTACAGGATTCTGAGAAAAATAGATTGTCATTCAATAATTTTATATTGGCCACAAAAAAATATATTAGTTGGCCACAAAAAAAATATATTCTCAACTATATAAAAGATCAGAAATATAGTTGCCATCTGTTGTTCTTGGGGAAAAAATTACTTGAAAATATACTACAGGCAATCAAGAGAGATAATTTTTAAATGAAGAACTCAAGAATGGGGAATTTGGCAGAGCACAGTGGGTCATTCCCAACACTCTGGGAAGCCAAGTCAGGCGGATGTCAGGAGTTCGCGACCAGCCTGTCCAACATGGTGAAACCCTTTCTCTACTAAAAATACAAAAATTAGCTGGGCATGGTGGCATGTGCCTGTAGTCCTAGCTACTCACGAGGCTGAGGCAGGAGAATCGCTTGAGCCTGGGAGGCAGAGGCAAGATTGTGCCACTGCACTACAGCCTGGGTGATAGAGCGATACTCTGTCTGAAAAAATAAAATAGTCCAGGAGCGGTGACTCACACCTGTAATCCTAATACTTTGGGAGGCTGAGATGGGTGGATCGCCTGAGGTCAGGAGTTTGAAATCAGTCTGGCCAACATGACAAAACCCTGTCTCTACTAAAAATACAAAAATTAGCTGGGCGTGGTGGCGCACGCCTGTAATTCCAGCTACTTGGGAGGCTGAGGCAGGAGAATCACTTGAACCCAGGAGGCAGAGGTTGCAGTGAGCTGAGATCACGACACTACACTCCAGCCTGGGCGACAGAGCGAGACTCTGCCTCAAAAAACCATAATAATAATACAATACAATAAAATAAAATAATGGTGAATTCTTCTTGGCTTTTACTTCCAGGCAGGATTGGAGTAGCAGTTGTTTTTGCCTCAAACAACTGAAAAGCAATAGGTTTGAGGCATTGGACAACAGGCAGCATAGGACTGTGATTGCTGAGAGCTGGGAGGCACATGCTGTGAGTCTTGTGATTGGCCGAGCTTCTGCCTGGAGAGGGTGTCCAGGCTGCAGAACAAAGAGAGGGAACTCAAGCAGAAGTTGTGTTCACTCTAAGTTGAGGAGATAGCGTGCAGAGTTCAGGGAAGCCAGGGTGGCTAAAATTTGAGGGATAGAGTACCTAAAAGAGAGAGAGAGGGAAATGGGGGAGAGAGAGAGAGATGGGAGGAAGGAGGAGGAGAAGGCAGGGAGAAGGAGAACAATGGAAACATCAATTAAGCCTTTAAAAAGTATAAAACATGATAGACGTGAGACAAAACATCATTTATATTTTTCCAGAATATAACTCATTTTCTTAAAATAATTTAATATATTAGCACAGATGGCAAAGATTTTGATGAAATGGATAGTTTTCAGGAAAAGATAGTGCCCAAAACTGACTAAGAAGTAGAAAACCAAAGAGATCAAACACTAAAGAAGAAATCAGAAATGTTATCAAAGAATTTGCTCTTCAAACACAGGTTTGGGGTCCAGGAAATTTGTCTGTACATTTTTCCAAACTTTCAAGTAAAAAATAATTTTCATGCTCTATAAATTGTTCCAGGGATAGAAAAGGCTGGAATGATACTCAATTCATTCTTGGAACTCAGTTTAACCCAATAACAAAAGCGATCAAAGAGAGTACAGAAAACAAGCTATAGCCCATTCTCATTTATGAATATTTTATTAGGATGTACATATTGTAATTACAATACTGGCAACAAAACATAGTAAGAATAATCTACCACCATCAAGATGGGATTATCCAAAGAATATTGTGATGTTGAAATAATAAACTCTATTATAGTATAATGGATTTAGTACACGTAACTGTAATATATACTAAAAAAAACCACTCAGCAACATTTAAAACTTCTAATTTTAAAAAAATGTAAAATATTGAGATAGAGAACAATTTTCTCAACATGGTAAACTCTATTATCTCAAAGGATATCCAGTATCATACTTAATGAGAAAATACTAGAGATCTTCCTCTTAAAATCCAGAACAAGATAAACATGTTCCTTGTCATAATTGCTAACAGTCATTGTTCTGAAAGCTCTAATGCAAAAGACAGGAAACAGAAATAAGAGGTATAATTATTACTTATAAATAATATTAGATATCTAAAAATTCCAAGGGAATCAATGATAAAGCCTTAAGATTAATAAGAGAATTTAATAAAGTGATCAAATACAAGATGAATGTGTACGCCTCAATACTTTCCTAAATTCCAACAATAAACAGAAGAGACAATGATGAAAATACCCCCTTTACATTAGCGATAGCCACCAAGGAAAGCTCATAAACAAACACAACCCAATAAATATGGAATAATTCTAACAAGAAATGAGTCATTAATGAAAAAAAAACAAAAACTATCAAAAGATTACCGAGTATATAAAAGATGTTTTGAATTAGGAGAAATAATAAATCCTGTAGGAGAAGACTATATTTTTTAATTATGTAAAGCCTCTACAAATCAACTTACAGACAATGTAATTCCAATTAAGATCCCAGTGGGACATTTTTGGCGGGAAGTGACGGCACCCTCATAAAATAAAACTAAAGTTCATGTCATATAATAAATAGGTGAGCAAAATATAACAGAAAAATAAACAGGGACTGCCCCTATTAAACATTAGAAACAATAAAAATCCACAAAGAAATTATCATATCTAATAAATGAGTACAGCAAAGCTGCAAGATACAAGATCAACATACATAAATCAATTGGATTTCTGTACACTTGCAATGAGCATTCCAAAAAAGAAATTAAGAAAACAATTCCATTTAAAATAGCATCAATAAGAACAAAATACTAAGGAATAAATTTAACAAAAACAGTGCAAAACCTGTACTCTCAAAATGACAAAACATTGCTGAAAGAAATTAAAGAACACCTAAATAAATGGGAAAATATCCCATATTCATGGATTGGAAGATAATACTGTTAAGATGGCAATACTCAACAAATTGATCTACAGATTCAATGCAACTACTATCATAGTCCTAGTGGCCTTTTTTCAGAAATTGACAAGCTGATTCTAAAATTTATATAGAAATGCAAGGGAGCAAGAATAGTCAAAAAAAATCTTGAAAATAACAAAGTAGGAGGACTCACCCTTCCCAATTTCAAAACTTGCTACAAAGCTACAGTAATGCAGACCATATAGCACTATATAGTAAGGATAGATATATAGATCAATTGAATAGAATTCAGAGTCCAGAAATAAATTCTTACATTTACAGGCAATTGATGATCAAGAACAGTGCTAAGACAATTCAATAGGAGAAAATACGCTTTTTAAAGAATAGCATTTGGGATGACAAAAATGTTGTGCTGGAACAAGTGGATATCTACGTGCAAAAGAATGTAGCTGGACCTCTACCTACATTGTGTATGTGTGAACCATATACAAAAATTAAAATGGTTTAAAGACCTAAAACTACTAAATTCTTAGAAAACAACAGGCATATATCTTTCTGACCTCATATTAGGCAACGGTTTCTTAGATATAACACCAAAGGTACAACAAACAAACCAAAACATAGACTAATTGGACTTCATTGAAATTAAAAACTTTTGTGCTTCAGAGGATATTATAAAGAAAGTGAAAAAGACAAAAGACAGAATGGGAGAAAAACATTTTCAAACCATGTATCTGATAAGGGCCTTATATCTTTAATATACAAAGAACTGTGACAACTCAACAATCAAAAGACTACCCAGTTAGGAAAGAGGCAAATGATCTAAATAGACTTTTCTCCAAAGAAGATATACAAATGGCCAATAAGTATATAAAATGATCCTTAACATCGTTAGTCATCAGGGAAATGCAAATCAGAACCACAACAAGATACCACTTCACACCCACTAGGATGGCTATAATCAAAAAGATAATAACAAGTGTTGGCAACGATGTGGAGAAATTGAAATGCCCATACAATACTGGTAGAAATATAAAATGGTGCAGTCACTTTGGAAAAGAGTTTGATAGCATTTCAAAAAGTTTTACATAGAGTTACTATATGACCCAGCAATTCCATTTCTAGTTATACACCCAGGATAACTGACAATATATGTGTACATAAAAATTTGTACATAAATGTTTTTAGCAGCATTATTCATAATAACCAAAAGGTAGAAACAGCCCAAGTATCCATCAACTGATAAAGAGGTAAAATAAAATTTGGTATATCTATACCAAGCAATATAATTCAGCTATAAAAAGGAATAAAGTGGTCAGGCGCAGTGGCTCACGCCTGTAATCCTAGCACTTTGGGAGGCTGAGGTGGGCAGATCACCTGAGATCAGGAGTTCCAGACCAGCCTGGCCAACATGGTGAAACCCCGTCTCTACTAAAATACAAAAATTAGCCAGACATGGTGACATGCACCTGTAATCCCAGCTACTCAGGAGGCTGAGACGGGAGAATCGCTTGAACCCGGGAGACAGTGGTTGCAGTGAGCCAAGATCACACCCCTGCACTCCAGCCTGGGTGGCTGAGTGAGACTCTGTTTCAAAAAAAAAAAAAAAGGAATAAAGTGCTGTTACATGCATACATATATACATGGATGAACCTTGAAAACATTGTGCTAGGTCAAAAAGCCAGACATTAAAAGCTACATATTGTATTATTCCATTTATATAAAATGTCCAGAATAGGCAAATCCAAAGAGACAGAGAGCAGATTACTGGTTGTCAGGGTCTGGGGGAAAATGTGATGGGGAGTGACTGCTAATGAGTAAGGATTTTCTTTTTGGAGTGACAAAAAATGTTCTAGACTTATGGGTGATAGTTGCACAACTTGGTAAATATGCTAAAAATCACTGAATTGCATACTTTAAAAAAGAGAACTTTATGCTGTGTAAATTATATCTCAATTTTTAAATATTTAAAGCTAAAAGTCTTATACTAGTGATGCATTGATGTATTAGCACAATTTTAAAGAGACAATAAACCAGACGCTGACATGATACGTAAAGCAAGCATGTGTGTTTGTAAGAGTGTGTGTACTCATAGAGAAATACACAGAAATGTTAACAAGCATTGTGTCTGGGTGGTAGAATTGTGGGCGATTTTTATTTTCTTCTTTTTATTTTTTGTATTTTCTAAATTTTCTACAATGAGTCAGAGCAAAAATAAACATGTTTTTAAAAACAAAGTGCGTCAGTGTATAATTAAGTCCCGGGCTGTTGGAGAGCTGAGCTGAGGGGGGGCCGGCCAAGGGAGTGCTCCACGGACTCTGCAGCCTGAGCGGGGAAGGGTGCTGGGGAGGGAGATGAGGAGCAGGCAGTGGAAAGGAATTTGCTTAATTTCACCTGCTCTGTGTCCCACCTTTGCCTGGATTTCCTATCCAATCAGTCACCAGGTCCTGGGAATGGAATCTCAAGGCCACACCCCTCCTCCTGACCCTAAGGCCACTGCTGTGGTCCAGGCCCCCTCCTGAAGTGATCTCCTAACTGGCCTCACTCATGGCCCATGGCAGAAGCTCTGGGGTCCACTATGGACAGCTAGGTCCACGTGCTTCTCTGGGACACACATCTATCTGTTTCCATGAAAACCCTGTGGTGAACCTCCCTCACCTGTGAGGTAGTCCTTAGCTGGTCATCAAAAGCCATGGTCCTCTCTGCAGACTTATCTGCCACACACAGGTCTTCCTTCAAGCGGGCAGGCAGTGCTACAAGCACAGGAAGCTGTGCCTGCCACAAACCAAGCTGCCATTCTCTAAATCAATGTCACACCCCATCCCCGTGACCCCAATTCACTGCCTTCACACTTCACTCAGGCTTTCCCTCCTAGCAAAAGATGTCTTTTCAACTCTTTTCTCTTTCTTTTTCTCTTTGTGTGTGTGTGTGTGTGACATACAGACAGAGTCTCACTATGTTACAGCCCAGTTTGATCTTCAACTCCTGAGTTCAAGAGATCCTTCTGCCTCAGCCTCCCAAAGTACTATTACAGGCATGAGTCACCTCATTCAGCGTCCACCAGTTCAACGCCTATTCTACCTTCAAAACTGGCACAGTGCTGGCACATTCACCCAGCAAATACTTGCTCCTCCCCTTCCCACAGCACTCTGGACTTTGCATGTGTACCTGCTGTATTTATTCTAGCATGTACTATTTGTGAACATGTCTCTCAGCCCTTATTTGGTAACGAACTTACTGAAGGCAGGCACATCAGCGCCTGGCATGGGGAAGTGTACAACACGGATCCGCAGAATGCAAACATAATGGAAGGAATGACCTACATTCACTCATGGCAGGGGCAACTCACCACCAGAGGGACCATTCCTGAGGTCAGGGGTGGAGGAAGTATCTTTCCCTTCCTGGATAATCTAGTTTTGCAGCAAAGCCTGACCAGAGGTGAGGAACCCCTCAAGTCTATTCCACTCCAGCTCCTCACAGTCAGAGTTTCTCTGAGCCGCACAAAGCATCCTGCCACAGGCTCCCTCCCTGGTGGAACATGATGTGGTAGGAGCCAGTTCTGGAGATTAGTCTAACAAGAATAGTAGGCCGGGTGCAGTGGCTTATGCCTGTAATCCCAGCACTTTGGGAGGCCAAGGTGGGCAGATCACTAGGCCAGGAGACCAAGACAGTCCTGGCTAACACGGTGAAACCCCGTGTCTACTAAAAATAGAAAAAATTAGCCAGGTGTGGTGGCATGTGCCTGTAGTCCCAACTACTCGGGAGGCTGAGGCAGGAGAACTGCTTGAACCCGGGTGGCAGAGGTTGCAGTGAGCTGAGATTGGGTCACTGCACTCCAGCCTGGGCAACAGAGCGAGACTCTGTCTCAAAAAAAAAAAAAAAAAAAAAATAGTAGGACCATCTTGGCCAGGCGCAGTGGCTCACACCTGCAGTCCCAGCACTTTGGGAGGCTGAGGCAGGCGGATCACAAGGTCAGGAGTTTGAGACCAGCCTGACCAACATGGTGAAACCCCGCTTCTACTAAAAATACAAAAAATTAGCCGGGAGTGGTGGTGGGCACCTGTAATCCCAGCTACTCGGGAGGCTGAGGCAGGAAAGAAGAGTTGTTTGAACCCAGGAGGCGGAGATTGCAGTGAGCCGAGATCGCACCACTGCACTCCAGACTGGGCAATACAGCAAGACTCCATCTCAAAAAAAAAAAAAAATTAGGACCATCAGTTATCATGCACTCAGGATGTACCTGGCATTGTGCTAAGTCTTCCTACATGTCATCTCATGAGTCTTCAAAACAACCACTTTATTATTCCCAGTTTATAGATCACAAAACTGAGGCTCAGAATGTTTGGACAATTTGGTTATGATCCTTTATCTGGAAAATGGCAGAGCTGGTTTTCACAGAAAAGCAGCACTATTTTCAGAGACCCTAAAATCACACACCACCCTTTCAGCTAAAAGGAGACAGATTATTTGGGCTGCCACAGTCTGGAGTCCCCAGACTGAGCTGTGACTCAAGTGTGCTGGCCCCTATGTCAGGATGTCTTCCTGCTGGGTGTGTTGAAGCCACCGATTAAGGGGCGTAGTGAGAGTGCCCATTCATGTGCCTGACACAATGCCTGGCACCCAGCAAATGCTCCCTAAGGCTTACTTTCCTTCTTCCCTCTGACTTTAAAGTCTCAGAGCAGTCTAGACACAGTCAGATTCAGGACACTTGTCAGGGAGAGAGAGGAGACAGGAAGCATACCCATCTGGTTTGGGCTGGGCATGGAGCCCTTTCTCAAACTTTTCAGACTTGCCAAAAGGCTACCATTTAGTGTCCCAATCCCACAAGTCCGAAACCAGATCTCTAGGCAATACCTAAAGGCTATGTATTGTCAGTGCCCTGTTCCTTTCCACAACCTGAATTCTTGTCAGGTTCTTCTCCATGACTCTGGCAGCAGGTAGTTGCTGGCAGACTCTGGTCCAGCAGGGCATTTGGCTCAGCTGGTGCTGGCTGAATTACAGAGCAATCCTGCTGCTAACCTCCCATGGTACCTTTCATCTACGGGAGCCCAGGGCCTGCACCCACTTTACAGATGGGAAAGCCAAGGCGAAGAGACAAGAAATAGTTATAAAGAGTGAGGATGCCTGGTTCTGGTATTTAGTGTTCTCCATGTGTTCCCCAGCAGGCCCAGAGTCAGATGGAATTATTCTAGGGGGGCTTCCTGGAGGAGGTGAGGGCTGTATTGATGCAAGCAGTATAGTCAAGGCTTCGCAGAAAGGAAAAGGAAAGACTTCCTAGTCTGAGAAACAGCTTAAGCCAAGGCACGGAGGTAGAAGGACAGGTTTAGGGAGGTAGGGGAAGAAGGGGAAGTGGCTTCGCTGGAGTAGAGAGCAGGGTATAGGGACACGAAGGTGAAAACAGATATAATTTAAAGGAAGATTTGCCCCAGCTGGTCAGCGGTCTGTGGGTGGTTTCTGATCAGAGGAGTGAGATGACGTAAATGGTGCCATTTGATGACTTGGAGGAGCCCTGGGCACCCCCTTCACCACACCCTCTCCAACCTATTTCACCTCAACAAAAGGCAGAACTAAGAATCCGGGGACTATTCGTTTGCCTCCAGTCTCCCCCTCATCCCCTCAGTCTGACACACACCAGTCTGGCCCCTCCCTCGTCAGTCCTCCTTCTCCCTCCTCTTCTCTCTCTTTCCCCTTTCCGTCTCCACTTTCCCATCTCCTCTCCCTTCCAGGTGGGCTCTCCTCCAGCCTCCCACACTCTAGATGTTCTGAGGGGGAGTTTACTCTAAGGCCCTTCAGGCCCCCAGTTAGCAGATGTGCAGCTGAGAGGCAGCTAATGGGGGACAGGGGAGGATGCCGGGCTGGGGCTGGGAGCAGAGACAGCTGCATTGGCCCCAAAGGCCTGGTGGCTCCCTGAGGAGCCCAGCAGCCTCATTCCTGTCAGCTGCAGCTGTCAGCAGGAAGGAAAGGGGAAATGGCTGGGGGAGTCCTGCCTGGAGAATAGAGCCTCCTGGCTTCCCGGCCGGGAGGGATCTGAGGCTTCCTCTTCTTCCCTCTCCTGCCCCCCACACCCCAACCTGGAGCTCTGGAAATGGTGAGTGTCCCTCTGTAGTCTTCAATGCTGCACCTGTAGCCCCTGCCTCTCCTTTCCCCACGAAGGCTCAGGGGCTGCAGGGACACAGATCATCCTCACATAGCAGGTAATTCTAAATAATGTGATTGTTGGCTGCAGAAGACACTGAATGACTTTTTTTAAATAACAAGTTTCTTTTCCCATTCCTGTTTTATTTAGGGTGATCCATATACGAGTGTGCAGGCTCTGACAACACACTATCAGACAGTGGAGGCCTGCAGCCTCCTTATACCTTCTCTCTCTGAATTCACAGCACAGAGAGCCAGTGCTTGCAACGGCAAGCCAACAGCATTGCCTATATCAGGCCGTCATCCGTGATCATCTCTTTTTAAACCCCTTGAGTAGTTTTCCTGCTTTTACTCCCCTCTCAGCTCTGTCTGTTATGCCACCTCCCCAAAACATGACAACAGAGGGCAAGCAGGGCCCTTCTCCCCCAGGTCTGTTCTTCCTCAGAACTTCCTGGGTGTTCTGAGGAAGAACGTAGAGGAAGGGGGAACCAGGGAGTTATGGCAGAAAAAGCATGGACTCAGGAATCAGACATACCTGAGTTTAAACTCAAGCTCCAGATCTTACAAATTGTGGGTTACCGAGCAAATTACTTAACCTCTCTGGTCCTGTGTTCCCATTCATTAAAATGTACCATTATAAGCAAAGACCACTCAGTGCCTACTGTGTGCCACATATTGTACTGGCAATGGGGAATCCTGAATTTTAAAAAAGGACATCCAGTCTGGGTGTGGTGGCTCACTTCTGTAATCCCAGCACTGTGGGAAGCCAAGGCTGGCAGATCACCTGAGGTCAAGAGTTTGAGACCAGCCTGGCCAACATGGTGAAATCCCATCTCTACTGAAAATACAAAAATTAGCTGGGTGTGGTGGCAGGCGCCTGTAATCTCAGCTACTCAGAAGGCTGAGGCAGGAGAAACGCTTGAACCTTGAAACCGAAGGTTGCAGTGAGCCAAGATTGCACCACTGCACTCCAGCCTGGGTGACAGAGCGAGACTCTGTCTCAAAATAATAAATAAATAATAAAAATAAAAAATAAATTAAAAAATAAAAAGGGACACCCAGTCTCCACCCCCATGGAACTCAGGGTATAGAGGGAAACAGGATGAGATAAGAGTAACAGTAGGATTGCAGGCTGTTCTGGGAGAGCAGCACAGAGGCAGCTGAATGAATCAGAAAAGGCCTCCTTCAGGAGGAGACATTCAAGCTAAGACCTAAAGGATGAGTAGGAGGTGGGAAGGATGAATTAGGCTGGTGAGAAGAAGGAGAATTAGAAGCAAACATTCCAGGCAGAGGGAACAGCAAAGCACAGGAGCACAGGCTGCAGGCCCAAGGGAACTGCAAGTTACTCAATCTGACTACAGCATAGAGTGGGAGGGGAAGTGGTGAGAGATGGGCAGGAGCCAGGTTGTGGGTGCATTGTACGTTAGCCAAGGAGTTTGGGCTTTGTCTTCAGGACAATTGGGAGCCAATTGAGAATTTTAAGCAGGGGAGTGACATGATCACATTTGTGTCTTAAGATCCATCTGGTTGCAATGTGGGGAAAAGACTGGAGTAAGTTCAGAGTAGAAGCTGGGGGGCCTGTAAGGAGGCTGTCACAGCAGCTTAGGCAAGGGATGATGGTGGGCAGACAATGGTGGCCACCAGGAAGTATGGAGAAGAGGACCTACTCCAGAGCGAACAGGATGTACAGTCACTGGGACTTGACTGATTGGATGCAGTGGTAAAAGAGTTAAGGATGACACCCAAGTCTCCGAATTAGGGAACTAAATGATGTTATTTCTTGAAACAGAGGATGTGGAGAAGGAATATGCATGGGAGATGATGGGCTTACTTTGAGAAATGTTCAGTTTGAAGCCCCGTGACTCATGCAAGTGGAGACTCCAATAGGTCATTCATTGTACCAATCTAAGCTAAAGCTAAGGCTTGAGAACCATCAGTTCACGGGTAGTTACTGAGTCCATGGGCAGATGAGAAACTCCCAGGGAGAAATTGAGGCACAGATAGGGCAGAGCCCCTAAAGAATTGTGCCATTTATAGGATGACCAGGGGAAGAGGAGCTTGCAAAGAGGATGGAGGAGTGACTAGAGAGGACAGATCTAGGAGAAGGGGTTCTCCTTACAGAAGGCACAGGAAGAAAGGACTTTAAGGAGAGAGTGGGCAACATTATCACACGCTGCTATGCAATCAAATAAGGGCTGGAAAGCACCTTATCAGAAGAGTAAGAATGCTTCGCCTGTAGATGAAGAACTGATGGACACCACTGGTGTGGACTGTGAAGGGGAGGAGAGAGCGAAGTCAGGAGTCGGCTGCAGTGGAGCCTCAGTGAGTGGTACCGGTGGCCCTGCTGCTTAATGGAGATCAGCCTGAGGAAGGTGCCTGGTATCTGTCATGCAGGAGATGCTCAAAGAAAGGTTCTTTCCTCTTTCCCTCCATTCCAACTCCTGCCTTCTCTCCTCTTCCCAACTGTGGTGCCTTGGCTCCCAGGATAGGGATGGGGCCAGGGTCACCTCTGCTGATGGTCCTCTGTGGCCTCCAGCCCCAGAAAGGTGCTGCACTCCCTACTCACCACGCAAAAAAGGCAGGACACCTTCCAGAGAAAAAGTGGAATTCTTCTAGGAAACATGGGGAGGGCAGAGAGAGCTGGACTTGCCCTATTTCCTTGGAGAAGAGATTGCTTTGCAAGGGGATAGCAACGATGTCCTCTCTGTGGGCTGCCAGGGCCCTGAAGGCACTGCATCCTTCCAGCGACTGCCACCCCACAGCAGCACATCCCACCAAACACCATGGGCCTTGCTCCTCCCTCTCCATAGTCCAGACCCCTCCCAGGACCTTCAGAGCCCTCCAGACCAGGCCTTGTTGGAGTCATTTAAGGGAGGGCAGAGGAAGGAGCTGGCTCCAAGTCCCAAAACAGGTGTTAGGGTGGTGAGGGAGGGATGCGACTTTGGCAAGAGTCCCCCGGATGGGGTCACATTCCAGAACAACTGATCTTAGAGCCATCTGGTTGTAGTGGTCACAGAGGCTCATAAATAGATCATCCCCTTCCAGAGCCAAAGCATCTGCAGGCCTGGTCTGGGTTCCAGCTAGCTGCAGCGTCACCACTGATTCACTGGGCGACACTGGGAAGTCACTTCCTCTCTCAACTGCTTGGTTTCCTCACCTGTAAAAGAGTCAGTTGGACTGAGTGACCTCCATGACGCCTTCCAGCCCCAGTATTCTAAGGTCCTGTGGTCTCAGGAGGGCAACCTCCACCCACGCAGCCTCAGCCGGTGGCCAGGGCAGGAGCCCGGTGTGCTTGCCGCCTTTTCCGGTTGCTGTGTGGATTTCCACCCTCCAGCAAGTGGCTGGCAGCCACCTGGGCTCCAACAGCTCATAAACAGATGGAAAATTACTCATACACTCTCGAAAAAAATCACACTTTCCCAGCCCCCGACCCTTCTTCTCTCATCAGGATGGCTGAGGCACTGGGGAGGAGGAGGGGGCAGGCAATGGCTCCAGGGGTGTGGCCAGTGGAAGGCTGCAGGCCACAGGTGCTGACTCCACTCTTCCTGGCTGCATCCTGAGCTTTCTCTCACCTCTCTGGGATTCTCTAAGGATACTCCCAGAAAACATCATGAAGGGATCAGAGTGAGATGGTCATACACTTTCTCTTGCCCCCAGGCCAGGTGAGGAGAGTGTGACTCTAACATACCTTCCCAAGAAGGTACTCTAGCCTTTTCCCCTTTGTGTGGTATAGACAGCTAGGAAGTTCTTCCCAAAGTCTAACCTTTATCTGTCCAACTGCATCGCCCAAGAGGTCATCCAGTACCTTTTACTGCCTCCAAGTGGGTCCACAACCAAACCAGTCTAAACCTTACATTTCCATCCCACGTGTACAAGTGACTGCAGGGGTACAAAAGAGGGGTTCTAAGGGTTGAAGACTTTCTGCAGAAAGTCCTTAGGGCCTAGGGGACAGACCTACGGACAGCTGATAATGATTGCTGTCCATCTCAGCTGAGGTTGGGAGAGGGCGCAGAATGTCCCAGAAGCTCCTGAACAAAAGAACAGTGATTCCCAATTTTGAATTGCCTATTAATCCCCTGGGGGGTGGAAGCATGGGTCCTGTTACAATGCAGAATCTGCATCAGCAGGTCTGAGGTTCTGCACTTATAACATACTCCCAAGTGATGCCGATGCTGCTGGCCCATGAAGCTCACTTTGAGGGGCAAGGATCGGAGCAGTGGCTCCCAAACCTAGCTCTGCATCAGAATCACCTGGGAAGATTTTTTTTTTTTTAATCCAGATTCTTGGGCCCCAGCCCTAAAGATTCCAGTTCAGGAAGTCTGAGAAGGGGCCTGGGGATCTACACTTTATAGCTTCCCTAGTGCTGTGAGGTAGACAGCTTTGGGAACTAGACCTCAAGGGTCCCTCACAGCTGCCCTTCTGCATAAAGTCATGGCTAAGAGCATGCATGAGCTTGGTACTCAGATGAACCATTTTACCAAGTGATCAATTCCCTATATCTTCACTTCCCCATCTATAAAAAGGGATCACAGGACCTCCTTTAGAGGTTTGTTGCAAGGAACGAGGTAGTCTGCCAAGGATTAGCCTACAGCCTGGTAACATTGTGAGCACTCACCAAATATTAACTACCAATATGATTTTTATTACACACACTGGGCTTCGCCTGGTTTTCACCATTTTAGTCAAGTCTCTTTTAGCTTTTATATACACATTTTACATCATGTTCGCTTGCACTGACTTTTCTGTCACAGAAATTTAAGTGCACAGAATGGGAGAATGTATGGGAAGGGAGGGATGAAGATGGGGTCTTGGTGTATCTAATATTCCTACATCAGACCAAGAGCTGCTGAAAAGGCAGGGCCCTTGTTTTATTATTTATCTGAGTATCTCTTGTGTTAGGCATTTCAAGCGCTTGTCGAAGTTTACAAAAACAAACAGATGGACAGAGGGATGGGGGATGGATAGATGGATGGATGGAGGGATGGGGAATGGATGATGGATAGATGAAGGGAGAGAGGAATGGAGGGAGGGAGGGAGGGATAGGGATGGAGGAATGGGGGATGGATGGATGGAGGGAGGGATGGAGGGATGGGGGATGGATGAATGGATAGATGAAGGGAGGGAGGGAGGGATAGAGGCAGGGAGGGATGGGGGTGGATTAATGGATAGATGAAGGGAGGGATGGATGGATGGATGGATGGATGGATGGATGGATGGATGGATGCATAGATGAATGGATGAATGGATGGATGGACAGAGACACACCAATAGTTTGGTCTCCTCTTCCCTCCTGACAGACCCAGAACTCAGGCCAGGGCTCTGCACTGGCATCAGCTGCTCAGGAAGGGGCAATAATACAAGAGGAAGGAGAGGTGAGGAGAAACCATGCCTCTGTCCTCTCCCCATGGGGGAGGGATCACCCACCTCCTGGCCCCGCCTGGGGGCTTAATTGCACCTACACCAAATCTGAGCTTTCAGTTCGCAACACCCGGGGTGCTCTTGCCTCAGGTCTTTCAGGCCTTGGCCTGCTTGAGCTCTGTGGGGCGCAGAGGGCAGCAGCAGTCCAGTCAGAGGAGAACATTCTGGCCCAAGAAGGCCCCAGCACCATAGCCAGAGAGGGCCAGTAGGAAGGCTGAGGAGCCCTAAAAGTCTGAGCTGAGGTGTCTCCCGTGGGGCCGAGGCCCCGCACTGCTCCTGGGTGGCCCAACTTGGGCCAACTCTGTCCCAGACCAGCATTTACGGCTGAAAGAATTACCCCTGATCCCCTGGCCCAGCCCACCACGAACACTCTCCTAGCATCTCTCAGGAGCCAAATTACCCATGTTCAGACCCTTGTGGGCTGCAGGGGGCTGCCCGCCCGCCCACCCACCCACCTCAGAGCAGCCTCTGCCCCAAACGCATGTGGTAATCAACTCCCGGAACCTTGGCAAGATCCAAATACAGTAGCATATAATCACGGAGCCCAAAATAGCCATGCCAGGGAGGCCATCTGCCACCTCGTGCATCCCTGGGGACCCCTCGGCTGGGCCCTACAGCACAGCTGGGCCTTAGGGCCCTCTGGCTCGCAGGCAGGATGGGTGGTGCCAACAGGGTTCACAAGATCACCTGCACAGCTTGCAGGCAGACTTTGGAGGCGGCTTTTCCACAGCAGACTGGGCATCTTTAGGACAAGGCCTTAGATCAGAGCACCCCAGACCTTGGCCTTGTTGCCCTTGTTGCTCCCTTCTCCAACCAGCTCTGGGCCTCACTTGGCCAGATGCCCCCATGGTAGGCACAGCCGGCTCAGGGCTACTGCCCACTCTAACCCTCCTGTTTTCTTTTTCCTGACGCTAGCCTCAGCTTCTCACCCCCAAGTGCTCTCTCACAGGGTCCAGGCCCACTTTCCCTCCTCCCCTTGTAGTGGGTGAAATGGAGGACCCAGAAGATATACAACTCCCAGAACCTGTAAATGGAACCTTATTTAGAAAACGGGCCCTTGCAAATGTCTTAAGGATCTTGGGGTGAGATGGTCAGGATGATCCAGGTGGACCCTAAATCCAATGATAAGTATCCTTATCAGAGACGACAGAGAGACACAAAGAGAAAGAGGAGAAGGCCACGTGAAGGCAGAAGGCAGAGACTGGAGCGATGCAGCCACAAGGAACGCCAGCAGCTGCCAGAAGCTGGAAAAGGCAAAAAAGGACGCACCCCTAGTGCCCTCGGAGGTACCGCAGCCTTGCTGACACCTTGATTTAGAACTTCTGGCCTCAGAACAATGAATGAATGCATTTCAATTGTTTTAAGCCACCCAGTTTTTGATGTTTTGTTAAGGCAGCCCTGGCATACCAATACCACATCCTTTTCTTCTATAACAATGGTCCTTAGTTTTCAGTGTGTGTCAGAATCACCTGGAGAGCTTGTTAAGACACAGGTGGCTAGGCCAGGCATAGTGGTTCAAGCCTGTAATCCCAGCACTTTGGGAGGCCAAGGCAGGCAGATCACGAGGTCAGGAGTTCGAGACCATCCTGGCCAGCATGGTGAAACCCCATCTCTACTAAAAATACAAAAAAATTAGCTGGGCATGGTGGCACGCGCCTGTAGTCCCAGCTACTTGGGAGGCTGAGGCAGGACAATTGCTTGAACCCGGCAGGTGGAGGTTGCAGTGAGCCGAGATCGTACCACTGCACGCCAGCCTGGGCGACAAAGCAAGAGTCTGTCTCAAAAAAAGAAAAGACTTTGTTTTTTATTCTCATCGTTAGTCCTTCACCCAAGGACAATTTCCTTGTCACTGCCCACCCCCACCACGAACCCCATGATGTCTTCCTCCTTTCCTTGGTGCTCAAGAGATCCAAAAAAATGACTCCTTGAGAAAAATCCCCAATTTCATGCACAACAGGCTCCTTCTCTTGGAATCACCCAGGCCTCCCACTTGGGCCCTCTTGGAGATTTGCTTCCAGGAGGCCATGAGTGGTAAGGTCAGTCATGGTTGGGCTCTTCTCACCACAAGAACCTCCTTAGCTCCATCCCGGCTTTATCTCTAACCCACTGGGGAATCTCAGGAAAGTCACCTCCTGCTCTACACCTCCCCTGCAGGTCTGTCTGTAAAATGGGGCTATAACTGCATTGCTACTCCTCACAAGGGAAGATAGAAGAGCCATTTCTGGTGAAAGCTCCTAGAAATGTCTTAATGCTCTTCATAAGAAGATGGTTATTAGGCATGACCAGCCTCAGGTGCTCTCTTGTGGACTCTTTGGGGGTGCTGATCAAGGCCAAGGGTCTCAGGGCTCAATGCTGATACCACAGTGTTCACATCCCCTACCTCCCCAGGCAGCCAGAACCATCCCCTCAACCCAGGCTCCCGTTAACTCTAGAATACCTAGGGTAATGATAGAAATAGGGCAATCCAGGAGCCCCAGGCACGCCCCAGCAGAGCTCACAACCCAAGGTCAGCTCTGAGAGCAGATGCCCTGGAAATACCATGGTTCCCGAGCCCCACTGATGGGCAGCTTCCCAAGGCTTGTCATCTCATTCAGTCCCCCTCAGAATCGCTTAAGAGGCAGCCCAGCACCACGGTCAAATGCATGGACTCTGGGCCAGGTTGCCTGACTTTTGACCCTGGCTCTGCTATAAGTCACTTTATGACTCTGTGCCTCAGTTTACTCCTCTATAAAATGGGGATGATAAGATATCCAGCAGTAGCCATCCCAGAGAAGTACTGTGAGGATTAAGTGAGAAAATAAATGCAATGGCTTGCACAGGGAAAGTGCCATCTAAGTGTTGGTGATTGTTGTTCGCCTGCCCTTGGGCATTAGTCTGGGGGTACCATAGCCCTTTGGAGGGCGATCAGAGGCAAGAGATGAGGGAGGCCTGCTCAGAGGTCCCTTGCTTTTGGTTCTCCCTGGGAACACTGCCAATCCCTCCTAAGACCTCCAGCACTAGACAAAATGGTTCAGCCATTTTCTCCTGGAGCAGCTCAGGTCTTTCCTCCTCATCTCAACTCACAGCATTCCCAGGAGACTGGAAGGGTTCAAAAAAGATACTTTCCATTGCACAGTAAGGGAAATTGAGACCCAGAGAAAGCAAGCACCCAGTAAGCATAAACAATTCAAGAGCAGAGCCAGTAAACCCATTAGGAAGTTCCTGTGCCTCTATGCATGACATTCACTTGGGACACCTGTCTGCCAATTATCCCACTGGACCCTCTCATTTTAGAGATAGAGAACCTTGGGCTCAGAGAGAGGAAGGGACTTGCCATGGCCTCGTAGCTAGTTAGTGATAGAGCTAGGACTTGAACCCAAGTCTCTGGATCCTAAAGATTATAGCTTAGGAGATGCATTAAAGGATAGGGGTTAAGAACCTGGTACTTTGGAGGTGGAGCTAAACTAAGTCCCAGCTCTGTTACATCCTAGCTGTGTGACCTCAGGCACGTTGCTTAACTCCTCTGGGTTTTAGTTGCCTCATCTATAAAATGGGAATAACAGACACTATTTACAGGGCTTTGGGGATTCAATGAGATATATGAATGTGCTTAGCATATTGAAATGTGCGAAGAGGGAGCCACTCCTCCTTCCCATGTCACCTGAGCCCAGCTGCCTTCCTCGGCCCACAAGCACACCAGCACATCATTTATCCACCCTGGCTTCTCCACCTTTTTCCTGTCAGCAGGCAACCAATTTGTTTTGGATTGGCTGGCCTGGGCTGAGAGGGTTGGGATAGTTCTGCCTTGGGTTTCAGTCTGGAGTCTGATACTGCTCTTGATGCATTTCCCTGGCTCTAGACAATGTTTGCTAGTTTCATGTGGCTGTCCTTCGCAATTATGCATTTCCCCCCTAGGGTATCCAGGCTTGGGCTGTTTGGCTGTTTTCTCCCATTTGTTCTTGCCACTGTGCTTTTCCAACTCTTCTCCTGGGACCAGCCCGCTGGAGTTCCCCAGGACCCAGACCAGCACAGCCCCCACTTCTTCTGCTTTGCCATGTTGTCTCCCCCTTGCCCTGTCTCACCCCCACCCAGTTTCTATTTTCCCCCAGGCTCTGCTGGCTTCCCGTGGTTTCTCTTGGCCTTGGCTCAAGCCTGGCATGACATGTCTGGCATGGCCATTCTCCCCTCTCCCACACTGGTCACGGAGGAAGCAAGTGTATCCAAGGAGGAGGGTGTTGTGGAGCTGGGTGCTGCCTGCTCAGGTGCCAAGCCAAACAGTTTGTGCACCACATACAGCTGGGTCCCTGGGCCTAGAATGCCTGACTGGTCCCCATACCCTAGCCCTAGCCCCATTCCTCACTCACACAGATCCACCTCTTACTGTGCCCCCATCTGGTTCTAGCTGGTAGAAAGGGGACCACAGGACTGAACCTTCCCTGAGGCTCCAGGAATGTCCAAAAGAATTTGCTTAGGTCCCTAAGTGGGCTTGGTCTGATCTGGGAACACATTATCCTAGAAGGGGCACGGTCAGGGGGTGCCCCTGATCCATTGATTTCCAACAGGAAAGACATTTCCATTTGCTGGTACTCCTTGGGAAGCAGGGAGGTTCACCTAATGAGAGCCATCAAAAGGCAGCCTCTCTTGCAGCCTTTGGAGTTCAACAACTGGGTATAGGCCTGCCATGCCCACTCACAAGCTCTGACTTTGGAAGAGGCCCTGAACCTGTCTGCCTCCATTTCTTCATCTGATAACAGAGATGACAATTATTAGAGAGGGGTTTCTGTGAGGAATAAATCAGATAATATATGTAGAACTTCTCATGTAGTTTTACGGGAGCTTTAGCCCGGCCTTGGACATTAGTCTGGGGGCACAACAGTCCCTTGGAGGAAGGTCAGAGGTATGGAATGATGGATCCCTGCTGGCACCCAGGGGAGTCCAAAAAACTGTCATTTTTTTCCACTGTCTCCTTTCAGCCTAGCCACCTGGGCCTGCTTTTACTGTCGCTAAGACGGAAGGACCTGAATAAGGTAGAGCAGCACCTTACTGTGGGGCCTGAGGCGATCTCTCCCTGAATCTCCCAATTTCCAAACACTTAGAACATAACACCTACATAAAGAATCTTTGAGCTAGATTATGGACCTCCCCTCTTCCCACCAACACACACAATGATGTCCTGCAGGTCAACTGACCAACTTTCCAGGTTCTCTAGGAGACTTGGTCATCCTGCCTGCAGGCACCACAAACTCAACATATCCCAGAGGGGCCTCAGCACATCCCCTTTCCCTGCATCCTCCCCAGAGCACTCACCTTCTGCGGTTCATTCATTCTTTCATATCTTTTTTTTTTTTTTCTGAGACAAGAGTCTTGCTCTGTCACCCAGGCTGGAATACAGTGGCACAATCTCGGCTCACTGCAACCTCTGCCTCCCAGGTTCAAGTGATTTTCATGCCTCAGCCTCCCAAGTAGCTGGGATAACAGGCACCTGCCACCAAGCCCAGCTAATGTTTTGTATTTTTAGTAGAGATGGGGTTTTGCCATGTTTGCCAGGCTGGTCTTGAACTCCTGAGCTCAGGTGATCCACCTGCCTCAGTCTCTCAAAGGGCACGCCTCTCACAGGCGTGAGCCACTGTGCCCAGCCTACATGTTCTTAATAAGCTCTTACCACGTGCCAGACTCTTGCTGATGGTATACCCTGATGTCAAAGCCCAAGAACTGGGTGTCAGTTGAACTTCTCTCCCTCAGCGCCCACATGCAGTCAGCATTACTACTACTCATGATCATTGTAGAAGACTATTATCACTTCCATTTTACCAATGAAGAAATGGAAACGTAGAGAGTAAGCAGTCTGCCCAGGGTCTTATAGGCAGTAAGGGAGTAAGTGAAGGAGCTGAGAGGTGAACCCAAACAATCTTGACTCCAGAGTCTCACCGGAATGACTTCTAGATATTTCTAGTTTGTCCACTTGTCCTTTCACCACTGCCCCTGTCTGTCTTTCCCTTGGTCACTACCATGCTGCCTTGGTTTAGGAGCCTCTTCACTGACTTCCCCACCTTCAGACTGCCCCCTATAACTGCTGCCAAGGTAACTTTTCAAAGACACAAACCCTATCACCACCTTGCTTTCCTGCTAAAAGCCCTCCCATGGCTCCCCGCTGTCTTAAGAATAAAGTCCAGGCCCGGCGCGGTGGCTCATGCCTGTAATCCCAGCAATTTGGGAAGCTGAGGCAGGTGGATCACGAGGTCAGGAGATCGAGACCATCCAGGCTAACATGGTGAAACCCTGTCTCTACTAAAAATACAATCAAATTATCCGGGCGTGGTGGCGGGCGCCTGTAGTCCCAGCTACTAGGGAGGCTGAGGCAGGGGAATGGCGTGAACCCGGGAGGCGGAGCTTGCAGTGAGCCGAGATAGCGCCACTGCACTCCAGCCTGGGCAACACAGCGAGCCTCCGTCTCTACATAAATAGAATAGAATAGAATAGAATAGAATAGAATAGAATAGAATAGAATAGGAGTCCAAATCCTTAGCAAGGTCCTGCCTACTTTTCAGGTAAGACCACTTCTGACTCCAGATCTTTCCCCACTACTGCCCTTCCCACCAGTCCCCCAACCAGTCCCCCAACACACACACACACACACACACACACACACACAGTTCAGCCAGCCAGACTCACTTCCATTCAAATTCTCTAGAATTTACTTGTTTCTGAAAGATTCTCCCCGGGGCCTGAAAGCTTGAAGGGATGAATAACTCCTCCCTTCTCAGGCCCAGTCGCAAGGCACACGGCTACTTGCAACAGCAGCGTGCACCCGCAATATAGCAGAAGCAGGAAAAGAGGCGGCCGGAAGACACCTACCCCGAAGATCGAGAAAGAGGCCATCCGGGTACTATGTAGCAGTTACGTCAGACTGAAACACCGCCTGTTTACAGGAGACTATAAAATCCCTGCCCCGTCCTCACTTGAGGCTGACGCCATTTTAGGCCTCAGCCCATCTTCCCCCAGGCCTCGTTAAAACAGCATGTTGCTCCACACCACCTCGTGTTATCTGTTGGCAAGCTCTCGGGATTCCAACCGATACAAGAACCTTTCAGGTTCTTTCTTAACTTTGTGCCTTTGCAGCGTGTGCTGTTCCCTCTGTCTGAAACGGCATTCCCCGCCTCTTCACCTGATTCACACTAATCTTTCAAGGCTCAACTCTGGTTCTGCCACCTCAAAAAATTTTGTTAAAAAAAAATGGAGCTGGGCGCCGTGGCTCACGTCCGTAATCGCAGCACTTTGGGAGGCCGAGGCAGGCGAATCACGAGGTCAGGAGTTTGAGACCAGCCTGGCCAATATGGTGAAACCCTGTCTCTACTAAAAATACAAAAATTAGCCAGGCGTGGTGGTGCGTGCCTGTAGTCCCAGCTACTTGGGAGGCTGAGGCAGAAGAATCGCTTGAACCCAGGAGGTGGAGGTTGCAGTGAGCTGAGATTGCACCACTGCACTCCAGTCTGGGCGACAGAGCAAGACTCTGTCTTGAAGAAGAAAAAAAAAAGAAAGGATCAGGGTGGGCACAGTGGCTTACTCCTGTAATCCCAGAACTGTGGGAGGGGAGACCAAGATAGGTGGATTGCTTGGGCTCAGGAATTTGAGACCATCCTGGACAACATGGCAAAACCAAAACCCTGTCCCTACAAAAAAATACAAAAATTAGCTGGGCGTAGTAGTGCACGCCTGTAGTCCCAGCTACTCAGGAGGCTAAGGTGGGAGGGTGGCTTGAGCCTAGGAGGTGGAGGTTGCAGTGAGTTGAGATCAGGCCACTGCACTCCATCCTGGGTGACAGAGCCAGACCCTTTCTCAAAAACAAAAAAACAACAACAACAAAAAAAAAAAAAAAAAAAAAAAAAACAAAAAACAAAAAAAACCGGAGGATCAATGACTGGTTAGGTGAATAATCTCACAATAACATCATCATACGTTATATATGTGTGAAGTCTTTTTTTTTTTTTTTTTTTTTTTAAATCCCCCTCACATTGACTATATATTTGATCTTCCCAACACCTTATGAGGCAGGGAAGATAATTATCCCCCCCTTGAAGATGGAGAAACTGAGGTGCAGAGAGGCAAATGATACAGTAGTCAAGATCAGAGCCAGGACTTGAAGCCACATTTTTTGTCACACAGGCCAGTGCTCTTCTTGCAGGATTGCAAAAAGCAAAATCTACTCATCTGCCTTATAACTGGGAGAGTGGGGGACTTGACCTCTGTCCCCTGCCCTGTTATGCCCAGGCAAAGGAGAATAATGGAGCTGAAAGTGGAAGCTAATGGTCTGGTTCTCCCAGCCACAAGGGCTGCCCACTTCTCAGAGAGTGTAGGGAAAATTGCCTGCATTGCCCAAAAGCTCTATGTCTAGTCTGAAAGCAAGACCTTTAGAAGCCCCAAGAACTCAGAATATGTGATTCACGATTTAAAAAAAAAAAAAAAAGTAAACTTAATTAACAACCTTAAAAGTGTGAAGAAGTCCAGTGAAAGGCTAATTTTTTTCCCTATGTAGTCCTCTTGAGACTGTGGACGAAATGTCAAATTCTTCTCACTCCTCCTCCCTTAATTTTGGATGTCCCTGCTGCGCTGGTGCCCTAGGCAAATGTTTAGTCTGCCCTGCGGGTGCGGAGCGAGCACAGGCTTGCCTGGCCTCTGGTCTTCCCACATTGGCTTCTAGGGGCACACTGGGTTGCCTGGCCCTGTCCAGGGGTGAGGCTGGATGGGAGAGGAGAGGGCTGGGGCCAGACGCCCAGCACTCATTGGGAAGTGGGGGTGGAAGCTGAGAGAGTGCAGGGAGGCAGGTTCTGCCACTGGGGCCGATTGAGCAGCTGAGGATTGCCAGAGACCAGACACAGAGGCAGAAGGGTAGAGGGCACCCAGGAAAGGAGTAGGAGAGGAAAGCCCTCACCACAGGTGGGTGTGGCACAGCTGCCAGCCAGGACTCCCACAGCTGGCCCTCTGCGTAAGGTGGAATGGGGCCTAAATATCAGACACGGGAAGGAAAGTCACCTTTTCCCACCTCATTTATCCTTCCACCCAAGGAGAAGTCAGAAGTTGTCTGACTTCCACATCCACAGACTGAACAGTGTCAAAGGCTGAGAATATGAGAGGCCTTAGTCCGGACACACTGCATGCCCACTATAACTCAGTTTCCCCCACTAGCTAACTGCTGTGCCCCAATCCTGCCCCCCAACTTTGACTTCTCCCAAAATATCTGTTCACTTTCCCATCGGATGAAGTTGTACCTGATAATTAAGTTAGGTTCATCAAGCATGTATGAGGCACCTACTGTGTTCCAGGCCTCGGGCTGTGCACTATGTGGATGAAGCCCAGCGGCTCCCGCTGGGCTGGGTTACATCACCCTGGAGCACCTGCTCCCGCTTCCACCCTCAGGCTGGGTCTGGCTTCCACCCTCAGGCTGGGTCTGGCTTCCACGATGCCCCTGCTGGACAAGAAGGGAACTACAGGGCTCCTTGGAGAGAGGGATCTATTATGGGTGGCCTGTGAGTCCCTGAGGGCAGTCCCACCCCCAAGTAGACAAAATGAGTATCTGAGCCTAGCTTCCTTCCCACCCACAACAGAGCCCAGGGCAAGAGCAGGCTAGGTAGAGGAGACAGCCCTTTCCTGATGCTTATTTTGGGCATCAGTCTCCACCCCTAACCCCAGGCTCCAATGGCAGAACGCCAGTCGCCCCAGGACCGCTGCCCTGGTGGCCTCACCTAGGGAGGTCCCATTCCCACAGTCCCCCAGTGGGGCCTGGGAGCCCTCCTTTCCTGAAATATGCATAGGAGTGTACACATCCACACACTGATGACAACAGAAAACCCCGGAGAAACCAAAGCCAGGAGTGGCATGCTGTCTGGAACGTGGTCTGGGAGAGGGGGGCCTGCAGAGGAAAGGGAAAGCTGAGGCAGGGGGCCCTGGGCTGTGACTCAGGCCCCAGGAAGCTGGTGACTCCCAGACCGGCCCTCTAATGACTCACAGCGACTGCAGGCTCGGCAGCTCCCACAGTGCCTCTGCGGGGATTCCTCCCAGCTGGTTGTTCTGCAGCATCCTACGGGGAAAGAGAAAGGGCTTTAAGGACCCACATGGCATGCAGAACTGGCTTCGGGGTGCTGACTCCTCCCTTGAACCCCCAGCCCCAAGCCAGACCTCTCCTTCTCACCCCAGCCTCAGAGCACCAGAGAGAGTCTGCTCCAGCTCCCCTGCCTTGTTAGTGCAGATTCAGAGGCTGCTGAGGTCCCTGGGGGGTTGTACATGGGGCAGAGAGGCCCGGTGTCCAGGGAGAACATCTCAGAAGGGACCCTAGGATGAGGCAGGGGTGAAGAAGACCATGGAGAGGAAGGAGAGAAGGCATTCTGAAGTCAGAGTACTTGGGATTCTGTTAAAGTTTGGTCAGTAAGGATGTGGGAAAATGTAGGTTGTCAGTTTCCCTGTCTATTCATCTGAAAGGCTAAAGGTTTCTTTGTGGAAGAGGAGGATGTGGATGAGGGTAAGGCTGCCCTTAGGGTGTCAGGGCCCCATGCAAATATAGTTTTTTGAGCCTTTGTCTATAGGAACAATTCAAAGTACCCCAGATGAGTGTATCTGCACTATTCTCATGGCCCAGTCTCACCTAATCCCCCAAAGAAGTGCTATGCCAGCCAGTGAAAATGATCTCCTCACTAGCTGCCCTGTGGGAACCAGGACCCAAGCCCCAAAACCCCACAATGACCCTCCAGGTCTTTATATCCAGAAATGGGGAGAGCACACAGCGAGTTCATGGAAGAGCTGGGGAAGCAGGAAAGGAGAAAGTTGCTGACTGCCCTGGGCACAGTGAGTAAGCCCTACCCTAGGAGACTCAACCACCCCTTTATGGTGTATCCACCCATCTTTCAGAGGGGGAAGCCTTGGTCCACAATCATTCAGGTAATTCCAGGCTTCACATTCAGGTAATTCCATGCTTCTGAAAGAGTAGCCCATTTTCTGGTCCTTCAGTTTAATAATAGCAATGGCTAATGTGCCAAGTCCTGCTCTTAGAACTTGTATTAATTCAATACTTACCCTTGTTACAACTCCAACAGATAGGAATTATTATCATCCTCATGCTGAGGGTGCATATAACTGATAAGTGACAGAGCTGGGCTTTGAACCCAGAGGGTTTGGGTCCAGAGTCTAGACACTTAACCATTACACCACAGCATCTATCATAGTAGTGGGATACAGCAACAGCTAGAAAATGCTGAACAGTAAGATGATGAGCCTAAGTCATTATCCATGCCTCCTATGCGATGTCCTGGTCAGAGTCACATGTCATCTCTCTTAAACTCCTCTTATGGGTATGTGAAAATCTCAAATATGAACCCAGTCTCAGCATCACAAGAACAAAAGAATGCTGAGCTCACTGTGGGAATGGGTGGGGATAGGAGGAGCCCTTCACAAAGGCAAGGCTACAGAAGGGACAACAAAGAACAAAGACAGACCTTGCGGACCCCTGAGATTGGGTTCCTCCTTGCCACCCCAAAGGGTGGGGAAGGGGCAAGGGCCACACAGGGGAAGGGTCTGGCTGCAGGAAGGGGCAGAGCCCAGGGCTGTGAGCAGCTGGAGGGCTCAGCCCCTTTCCATGCAAACTCTGTGTTCCTGAAGGTCTGCTGGCCTCCAGTGGCCCCTTCAATCCAGGCTCCACCAAGTGCCAGAGGGGCCTTTCCAGTTACAGAGTTTTGCTTCAGGGTTGGAATTCAAACCTGTGTCTCTTGGGCTTCCTTAAAGTGTTGTTGTCACAGGTGCAGACTCTGAAGTCAGACAGCCCTGATCCACATCCTAATTCTGTTGCTTCCAGCTGTGTGATAGTGTGCAAGCTACTTAAGCATCATGGGCCTTAGTTTTCTCATCTATAAGTTGGGGATGATACTGACCTCATGCACTGATTGTGTAGATCAAATAAAATCACCCCTGTAAAGCACTCAATGGCAGTGTCTCACACAGAGGACAAGTTCAATAGCACATTCACTGATACTATCAATTATCATGATTAGTATCTGGTCTCAGTGTTACCACTTACTGCATGACTTGAGTAAGTCACTTCCTCTCTACTCTCTGGACCTTGATTCCTTCATCTTTCAAAGGAATAGGCTGCCAGAAGGTGCATAAAGCCTCACTTTATGGATGGTGACATTCCATCCAGGACATTTCCTGCCCTCTGCCCTGCTTAGCGTTTCTACCCTCCCAGCCATCCTGACTTCTTTCATCTAAAGGATGGGCCTTCACTTCCCATCTCAGGGGCCTACCTTGATTCTCATGCAGAAGCCTGAGGGTGCTTGGAGCAAGAATACAAGAGAAATGATGGCTGAGAAAGCAGGGGGTCACAGGCTGCTCATGCCTCTTCACAGGCCCCACCCCTCCAGGGGCCCAGGAGGCTACATCTGGTCACTGCACAGGTGAGCCTGAGCTCCAAGAGGCCCCTCAATGCATCTCTACCTACATCACCTCCTAAGATTCCTCCATCCTTTCCTTTGTCAAATCCCAGAGAGAGATCTAGAAAGAGCTTTAAGGTTTCTGAATTGTACCTCCTACCAATGCAGACACCGCAACATCTTCTCAGGGCACTTAATTTTCCTTCTAGTGCCAGGGAACTCATTGTCTCCCCCAGACAACTCATCCCATGCCAGACAGTCTGATCATCAGAAAGTCCTTTTATTCATGGAATCAACACCCATCAAGCTGGAGGTCAGCATGGCAGTCGGCTTTGGCCCTGACCCATTTCCCTTGATGTTCCTGGTCTCACTTGCCAGCCATCATTCTTTTATTGAACTACAGCTGGGTTATAAAGCTTGGAAGGAAACAGCCCTTTGTTTTCCAAGATGAGGAGGTGAAGGCTCAGAGAGGGAAAGTAACTTGCCCTAAGTTACAAAGCAAATTAATGGCAGAATCAGGACTAGGATTCAAGTCCTGTCTCTCAGGCCAATGCTTGTATGACGACATTTTCCTACTTCTCTTTCTAGCCCTGGTTCTATATGGAGAGGCAGTCTATCTAATCCAGTGATTCTTAGCCCTGGTTGTACATCAGAATCAACAGACAAGGTTTTAACATTTTTTTTTTTGTAGAGATGAGTTCTTGATTTGTTGCTCAGGCTAGTCTCAAACTCCTGGGTTCAAGCGATCCTCCTGCCTCAGCCCTCCAAAGCACTGGGATTACAGGCGTGAGCCACTGCACCTGACCTCTGGGATGATTTTTAAAATCCCAATGCCCAGGTCACACTGAAGCCCAGTTAAATCTCTGGGGCAAAGTCTCTGGGGAAGGAATATGAGGCATCACTAGTTTTGCAAGCTCCCAGCTGACTCTAACATGCAGCCAGTAGAAGTCTAGTCCTCAGCACTCCTCCCCTCCTCACATATGTGAAGCATCTCTCTGGCCAGAGAGGCATTTGGGGGCAGGAACCATGAGTGTCATGTCCAAAAGGTGTAAAAGAGGTGATCCACCAGTGGTTTCCAAAGGCTTCTTGAGTTCTGTAGAAGTGCTTGGGGGTTATAGGACGGGTAGGTAAGATACAGCCTGGAGTGTACCACCCTCTTCACTCACTTTAACCAGAGACCTCCTTCATCTGTTTTATGTATTGAGACTTCGACACAAAACGCTTTTTTTTTTTTTTTTGGAGACGGAGTTTTGCTCTTGTTGCCCAGGCTGGAGTGCAATGGCGCAACTCTCAGGAAGGTTGCTCACTGTAACCTCCACCTCCCGGGCTCAAGTGATTCTCCTGCCTCAGCCTCCTAAGTAGCTGGAATTACAGGCATGTGCCACCACGCCCTGCTAATTTTGTATTTCTAGTAGAGATGCAGTTTCACCATGTTGGTCAGACTGGTCTTGAACTTCTGACCCCAGGTTATCCACCTGCCTTGACCTCCCAAAGTGCTGGGATTACAAGCATGAGCCACTGCGCCCAGCCCACAAAATGCTTTTGATTTTAAGTTTCCTTTAAAAAAAAAAAATGTATCATGTAAAGGGGTAACGTGTTGATGTTGTAACAAGGTCCAAGGGAGGCACATCTCACTCGTGAGGGTGAACACTGATCATCACGTGTATGAAATACAAAGAATCTGTTTTAAGTTTCCACAGCTAAAAATGTTGGAAATTTTATTCTGACTCCTCCACTTTAAAAGGTGAGGAAACGGAGGCTCAGAGAGAGGAAATCTGAAATCCTCCTTAACACCTGTTCTGGGGTCTGATGAGGCTCTGAGTCTGACCTCAAGGCTTGTGACTGCACATGAGATCCACTTCCTGTCCTCCAGTCCCTTGAAAGACTGCCTCATGTACAGGGGTGACTCAGAGGGGGCAGCCTTCTCCCCCAAGCCAGGTTGGTGAGGCTCAGACAGAGCCCAGCACTCCCAAATGACCAGCATGTCCCTTCATGGGTCAGCTCAATTCAGTTCATCAACACTAATGGAGCCCAGACTCAGCCAGGCATGGTCACCGCCTAGCCAGGCGGAGAGTAAACACAGTTATTGTCAACTGAAGACGGCTCCATACAGGGTGAAAAGGGCTACACTAGAGGTCAGTTCAGGGAGATTTCCTCCAGGATGGGTCCCAGAGATGCTAACTCCCAACCACTCCTCTATGGCCTGGAGCCAGGGTTTCATGTGGGATGAACCCCAGCTCAGGAAGCAGGAGCTGCCTTCTAAGAGCCTTCATCTTTATCAAGATGGCATGGGCTAAAAATCCACAGTCACAGACTTAGAGGGATTTGGGGCTCAATCCAGGAGCAAGGCACCTGGGAAAATCTCCTGCCCAGTCTCTTGAGGGCAGGACGGGAGGCAGGTCCTCAGACTGTTACCCCAGTTTCCCAGATCTGGGCCTGGTGAGAAGCAACTGAGGCCCAGCAGGAATCTTTCTAGGTGCCAGACCATCTTATGTCAGGCCAATCTGGCATAAGGAGGGAGGAGCTTGTCTTCAAAGGTGGGAAGATGACCAAGCCTCAGGCCTCACCCAGCTCCCTGGGAGGGCAGCTCTGGGGAAAGAAACCTGTGATGGAGACAAGACAGGAAACCTTTGAGATAAAGACTGGAGAAGTCTGACACACACATGCACACACACATCCCCACACCCTTAGGCCGCAGGTCAAGATGCAGGAGCTCTGGCCAAAGCTGCCCCTATGTAAAAACAGGTAGGACAGGAGCCCCCAGAGGCTCAGGCATTTTCCCACATGCCTAGGGCAGAGGGAACTGTGGCTTCCCTTAGCACAGCTCCAGTGCTGAGCCAGGATGGTGAGACTAGTAATGGTTAAGACTAGCGTCTGGATCTTGCCAGCTCTACAGGACAGAGAGAGCAGTGTGAGACTGAAAATTCCCTGCAGGGGCTGACTCTCTTGATCTGAGCCTGGCCAGAGCCTATGGGCTGAAGACTTAGAGAGCTCGCAGAGGAAGAAGAAGATCTTAAGAGTAATATTTCCAGGTCAGGCAGGGATGGGTGGGGGTGGGGGGGCTGTGGGAAAGACATGAGAGAGGGCTTCTGTCACAGTCATTTAAGAAAGGATCAGAGAGGGAATCTTCTTTATTTAATCCTTTGCCTCGGGAGAGAAGGACCAAGGCAAAGTGTCCCACAGGGAGAGCCCAGCCTCTGAAATAAGAAGAGGCCACTCAGATAAGGGTCCCAGGCCCAGAGAAGACTGGGGAGCAGTTAAGGTGACCGTCTCCTGGTACAAAAAGTAGGTTATCATTATCACGGTGCCACTGCTCTATTTTTCTTGCAGCTCTGAAAAGAAAACAGTGGAAGGAACTACAAGGGAAATTGACATCAGACATCAGAGAGTAATTCATGCCTAGGATGCAGGTGGAATCTTCTGCTTTGAAGCATGTAAGAGGATAATTCCCCAAGACCACCCAACCCATCCCTAAGGTAGAGAGGTTCTGTAGGCCAAGGACTGACACAAAGGCTTTGGGGGACCAGGTGATCTTTGAGGATGGGGCAAAATGAGGCTCAATGGCAAAGTGGGGAGTGGACAGCCTGGCTGTCCTCAGCTCCCACTCAATTCCTGCCTACAACCTCCCCCTGCTGCCCTACTCACTGAGCCAAGGGTGCCATTTGCAGAAAGGGGGGCGGGAGGCCTGTGGTTTCTCTGAAGCTTTGATTTATTGCCTAATGCAGGCAAAGAAGAAAGAGGAGGCTCATCTCTAAGCCGGAGTCTTAAGAATGGGACATGAGTCTCACATCTTCTGAAGGCCCAGTAAACAGAGCCCTGCTCTCTAATCCAGACTGCAGGTCTGAGCCTGTCACTGGGCACAGACACACCACCAAGTAGGCCGCCTGCACTGTGTGTCTGTTTCAGAACGCCTCCCCTGCTCCCCAGGGCAGAGATGTTTATGGGGAGAGAGACACAGAGAGGAGACAGGAAGAAGCAGAACTGAGAGGCAGGGAATAGTGGGGCAGGGAGAGGGACAGCAAGGCCTGAGACAGAGAAGGAGAAGGGGGAGACAAGGAGACTGAGGCTGGTGACAACAGGAGAGACCCAAGGACAGAGCAGAGATTAAGGGAAGGATAGAGACCAGAGAGCCTTGGGAGTCAGAGATTCACAGACAGAGGGGCCAGAGACCAACAACACAGGAAAGGAGAAAGTGCTTAGATGTGGAGTGTTGACCTTGACCAGCTAGAAGCCTGGAGCTCATGGGCCAGGCGGGGTAGGACCAGCACTAACCCATCAGCATCTCTGAGTGCATTTTTAAAAGATATCCCTTTCGGGGTGAATACAGCCCCAAGCCAGGGCAAGGACTGGGATTCAGCCCCTTCTCACTTCCTTAACCGGATGGTCTGGTGCAATGAACAACCTGCTCAACTGTACAAAGGAGATCTGCAAGTCAAGTCAGGGGTAAGGGAGTAGCAGAGTTGGGAATGACTCACCACTTTAGAGAAGCCCCAAATGCTCATTCTATTGCTCCAATATCATTCCCAATATCCTCCTTTTCTTCCCAAACCAGACCCTGTGGCAACGCGCCCTCCCTGGGAACCTCTCCTGTCTACCTTCAGTCCCTATGTATCTGCTTCCTCCCAATTCCTCTTATCCTCACTCATCATAAGAATATGAGGAGGCTTGGGGAGGACAGTCTTAGTTGGAACAAAGAGAGTCATGAGTTGGGATGGGAGGAGATTATGTCTCAGCCTTCCTTTCCCTGAAATGGGCAATCAGTTTGATGGCAAGTGGAAGCCAGGTGAAATAACAAAAGGTCCTCTCCAACTCTCACTTACCTTTTGCTTCAAAGGGAATAGGCAAAGGAGGAGCAGGGAGGGAGCAACCTGAAGACTGGAGGAGGGAATATGTTTACAGCCAGAATGGAAACTCAGTGCTACAGCCACAGAGACTAAGGTTG
Organism: Piliocolobus tephrosceles; assembly: GCF_002776525.5. NCBI lineage: Eukaryota > Metazoa > Chordata > Mammalia > Primates > Cercopithecidae > Piliocolobus > Piliocolobus tephrosceles. The sequence goes on along the minus strand of NC_045434.1, from coordinate 58,975,175 downwards.
GGTTGCAAGGAGAAGAAGAGCCAAAGAAAAGCCACCTGAATTTCCCCTCTCCAGAAACAGTCTTATCCCTTTCTTGGGCTAGAGGTCATGGGGAGAGACCTGTGGGTCTGTAACTGAACTCAGCCCCCACAAAGACCTATGTCGATGGTCATTATACATTTTGTTTTTTTTTAATGTTTCACTTCCTTTTAGTGTGGCTGAATGTAGCAGGTACAGTTAAATGTTTGTTGACAAATCATAAAGTTTGTTACAGACAAGGTGAAGCAAAGAAATGGAAATAACAATTGAAACTGAAAGTGAAGATAAGGAAATAATAAGCAAGGCAGTGTTAAATCAAGACCTGGGTTCTGAAACTTTGATTTGCTCACAATTCTCAGTGCTGCAGCTTTATGTAAAATTAGGTGTACCTATACTTACAGGATTTTCAGGCTGTAGAGACCAGAGAATGCTTGTCCTGGGATGTGTGAGAGATGGTTCCCAGAGAGACGCCTGGAAATCAGAGACAATGGTCAACGATGTTGGCAGGTAACCCAAGGAGATGGTGACATCCATAAGTCAGTGTCTTGGGATAGGGGAAGGGAGGGCGGTGGTAAGAACTACCATTTATTGAGATCTACAATGTGTTTAATACTTCACATGCATTGCCTCAGTTCTCACAATAATCCTGTAAAGTGCCTATTATTTTCCCCAAATTTCAGATGAGCAAACTGAGGCTAGGAGAAGTCAACCACATCCCCTAGGGGTCACAGAACCAGTCCATGGCAGAGCCTGGTGTTCTCACCCACACCTCACTAACTTCAAGGCTCACGGCCACAGTTTCCCCTCATCCTGTTCTGTACTAACCTGGATTACCCACCACCTGCTCTCAACTGTTGGACTGCATCATACGGTGTCATCAGTGGAGGGATGAGTACCAGGGGGTGTGTCTGTGTCTCTCCAGGCCCTAAACTACACAGCTAACCCTCGCTAATCCAGGAGGGTTAGGAAACGGGGTGTTGTAATTCATCTAAGATTCTGGTCTAATTAAGCATTTCCACGTTTGTCAGGGGCAATCACCAGTTCTAAAAGGAGCAAATGCAATGAAATACACTCAATGCTGAAACCTGACTGAGCAGAGTTTAATTGTGGATGAAGGCACTGCCTGATCTCCAAAGTCCCCAGGGATGTTATTATGTGCATCAGTTGCTACCAAGAGGCTTGTAGATGTGGAGACTATGCTGGCATACCTCAGAAGCTATTTTTAAAACATAATAATAAAAGTCTCTTTATTTGACATTTATTGTTTAAAAAAAAAAAACTGTGTGGAAAGGCATCGTGACATCTGAGGTCTCCTAGCTTGGGTTCTGTAGGTGGGTATTTACCGTGGAAAGGTCGTTTAGGTGGAGCCTCTAAAATGGGTCCTGACCTCCCATGACCTGAGAGGTCTGCCTGAACTCCTTGGCCTTTGCTCTTGCTTTGCATTCCTACCTAAGCTAGGTCATCTCCCCCTCAAAAGGCCCCTCCACTGCCTCTTACCCTGTCCATGTCCTTCGAAAACTGGTTTAATCTTCCTCCTCCAGGAAGGCTTTCCTGCCCACTGGCCAGGCCGACCCTGACCACTTCCTTACACAGAATGCCCTGGATGCCTGAGCCAACAGCTGCCACATTCCCCTGCTAACTTGCTGGCCACACCACTCTTCAGCCTCACCTGGACCTGGGGGTGGCAGGAAGGCTTCTATCTTGTTTTCTCCCAGAGCACCTTGAGCTTGCCTGTCTACCAGAGGGGGTTCAACAGGTACTTGGTCTGGAGACCAAGCCATGGCCCTAGGGATCAAAACTCCAACAGGGGCAGGTTGGTTGCATCCTTGGGGAGCACTGTGTAGGGTCAAGGTGGGGAGGTCTGTTAGGAGAGTAGTGGGGCCAGGGTAGAGGTGAAATTGTGAATGCTTTCAGGGCCAGGAACTCACAATTTGTGAAGTTTCTTTATTTATTTATTTATTTTTGTTTAAATTCTAAAAGAGTTAGACAAATTCTGAAAGGGCTGTAATACTCAGTTTGAGAAGTTTAAGCAAAATTTCTAGAGCCCCAGGGATCTATGTGGTGTGAAAATAAGAATAAACAGGGCTGGGAGGCGTTGGAAATATAGAGCTAGGATGAAAGGAAGGATTGGGACAGAATGACCGGGCTTCCCAGAGCAGGCAGTCAGTCACTCTAACCCAGGAGGTTTACTTATGAGCCCCCCTCACATATAAGGCCAGATTTAAGAATCTCAACCTGAGAGTGACCACTGTGGGCAAGGATTCACCAGGGAGGACTTTGTTGAGGAAATGGACCTTTACTGTAAGGGAGGGTCTAAGAAGTGGATCCTTTAGGCCATGGGGAACTACAGAAGGCTTTTGAGCTGGTGAGATGTATCCTGAAGGTGTGCAGAGTAATTTAGAATGGAACGAGGGCATCTGTCTGTTTGGAGGCTGGTTCAACCCTGAGATGTGAGGGGACATCTGGGGTAGTAGCAGTGGGACCAGAGAAACGGGGTGGAGGTGAGAGACATCCCAGAGAAGAACCACCAGGCCTTGGGGAGGGGATGGTGGCTGGACACAGGGGATGACAGCAGGTCAAAGATGACTCCCAGGGAGAAGTGTGACTATTCACATTAGGAGGGAATGCTGCAAAGAGGAACTGGTTTCAAAGAGGAATGAAAGCTAGATCCTAGACTTCCCATGCCATGTGGCCCAGCATGTCAATTCACACCTGGGGCAGGTGTCAGCTAAAGAACAGCCTGCTGTCAAGAACAGTCTTAGCTTCCCAAGCCCCTTTCTCTTCTCGCCACCCCACCTCCTGGGGAGCCCTGGTTCCAGAGATGTTAGACACAGCCCACGCTTGCCTCCCACCCTGCAAAGCGTCTACTCACAGCTCCTCCAAGAAGCGCAGGTGGTGGAAGAGGCCAGGCTGAAGCTCTGTGAGGTTATTCATACTGAGGTCCCTGGTGGAGAGAAAATGGGAAAAGGAGCTGTGAACTCCCCACTTGGGCCATCTGGCACTGTCCAGGTGCCAAACCCCCTTGAAGGACCTCTGAGATTCCCACACTACCCCCCACCAGGCCATTCTAACTCCAAAGCCAGTCTGGCAACAGCAGCTGCATTCTCTCTAAGAGCAAGAACTAAGCTGGGAGTCAGGCCTCCTGAGCCATTTGAGGATTCTCTCTATATGGTCTCCCACTTTCCCCTCTGCCTTTCACCGTTCCTTTGTGAGACTCCCCTGGGACTGGCTGTGATTGGGATTATGCAGGAAACTGGCCTCCCTACAAAGGGAGGAACCAGAGTAAAATTCATAGAATTTCAGAGCAGGAAGGGAGGGATCGCCAAATACAAATAATATCTCATCCACTATTTTTACCAGTGGGGAAACTGAGGCCCAGAGATCACTGCCATTCCAATCTATGGAGCAGGCTCATTCAGTATTCATGAACTGGTAAGATGGTCCCTGGGCTCCCCATGGGGGACCATCCTCTGACTCAGTCCCAGAGCTAGTGGCATTTCACTGCCCTTTGAGGTGCCTACCAGGCTCTACCTGTTTGCTTCCCTTAGTCCAGGGGTCCCCAACTCCGGGGCAGTTGACCGGAACCAGGCTTTGGTCTGTTAGGAACCAGGTGGAACATAGAGAGGGAGGTGAGCTGAGCGGGCGGGGAGCATTCCCACCTGAGCTCCGCCTCCTGTCAGATCAGCCAAGGCAGCATAAGATTCCCATAGGAGCGCAAACCCTACTGTGAACTGCGCATGCGAGGGGTCTAAGTTGTACGCTCCTTATGAGACTCTAACTAATGCCTGATGATCTGAGGTGGAACAGTTTCACCCCAAAACCATCCCCCACACTCCACCCCCATCTGTGGAAAAATTGTCTTCCATGAAACTGGTCCCTGGTGCCAAATAGGTTAGGGACCACTGCCTTAGTCCACCTGGAAGACTTGACCCTTGACACATCACAGAATTGGCACACCACTAGATTCCCAAGGGGTGTAAGCATCCCAGTCCCTCTGCGGATCCATAGCCTCGATCATCTTAAGCCCATATTATCTGACAGACCCTGTGGGGGGTTTCAGTGTCACTGTCCTCTTAGAGGCCCTGAACACAAAATAATCACAATAATTACCTTGGCATTTACTAGGGGCCTACTCTGTGTCAGACACCAGCTAACCTTTATCCAAACAACCTCCCTCCATTCTCATAATAACCCCAAATTAGCTTCCATCATTATCTCCATTTTACACTCAAGAAAACAAAGAGAAAGGAGCACTGAGCTTTGAAGTCAAAAGGCCCTGAGGTCACATCTCTCCTCTGCAGTTATCTGTCAGACCTTAGGCCCTTGACCGCTGGGCCCCTAGTTGACCTCATCTATAAAAATAGGACAGCACCAAGCTGGTAGGGTGCTTGTAAAGATTAAGTGAGCTAATGTTTACAGACTGCCTAATAAGTAGTACGGACACGGTACATATTTGCTTTTCCCCTCCTACCTTTCCCTCAGTGTCCTGTGGGCAAGTGTCCCAGC
>NC_045434.1:58952537-58970251 GCF_002776525.5 Piliocolobus tephrosceles | reverse complement strand
AGGACACTGAGGGAAAGATGGAAGGAGGAAAGTAGTAGAGAGGGGTTGGTACCTTCCTCTATGGGTCCCACCCTGTGTTGGCATCTTCTTCACAGTTTGTGCCTGGGTGAGCAACAGTGTGTGAGACTGTGTGTGTGTGCCTGGCACATTTGGGTTCCATCCTACTTCAAACTCCTAATAGCTGATTCTCATCTCTGCCTGTCCCTTCCCTGAGGGGGTACAGAGGTGGGCCCAGACCAGACACCACAAGGCTGGGCACTGCCCCCAAGCCTTCTTGAGGCTTTCCCCTTTCCCTAGACATGCACTGTCGCCCTCAAACCTCAGTGTCTCCATTTCCCCACAAGAAATGCATATGCTTTCTGTGTGTGCCCAGAAAGGCAGGCTGGGGAACAGCCGGGAGAGCGTGTGCTTGGGAGTCCTGTTCCAATCTATAAAAAGACTGTTTAGTCTCAAATGTTTTATCTTTGATAAAGCCTGGGCTCTGGACTCCATGTCCTCCAAGGAAGGGAGACATTCCGTGCAGGGTAGAACCAAGGAACTGGCATGCTGCACCCAGCGCTGCTTCTCATCTACCATTCCCTCCCTGCTCCCCTGTGGAAACAGCAGGGTCACCTCTGGGCTTGCGGGTCTAGAAACAGGGCTCCGCAGAAGCTGCAGCTGGTGTGCTGTGGCCACAGTTTAAGGTGGGAGAGAGGCAGAACCGAGAGAGTTTGTTGATGGATTTTTTTTCCAGAGTTTCACTGTTGTCACCTAGGCTGGAGTACAGTGGTATGATCTTGGCTCACTGCAATCTTCGCCTCCTGGGCTCAAGCGATTCTCCTGCCTCAGCCTCCCAAGTAGCAGGATTATGGGCACCTGCCACCATACCTGGCTATTTTTGTATTTTGCTATTTTGTATTTTTGTACAAATGCGGTTCACCATGTTGGCCAGGCTGGTCTCGAACTCCTGACCTCAAGTGATCCGCCTGCCTTGGCCTCCCAAAGTGCTGGGATTACAAGAGTGAGCCACTGCACCCAGCCTGTTGATGGATTTTAAACCAGGGTTTGGTCCTCAGGATGTTTTCAGGCCCCACTAGCCTCGGATTGTGGCTGAAACGCGAAGGTGCAGGAGCACACTGGACAGTGTCAGGAGAACGTAGGGCGACGCCCACAGAAGCCCAAGCTGCAGAAGCTAGGCCGGATTGGACTCCTCCCCCTGGTGTCCCACCCCTGGCTCATTCTCAGCAAGGCAGGAGGCTCGAGGTGCCGAAAAAAAAAAAAATGGTTACCTCTAAATATTTACCCTGTGCATTTCTGGATGTGTCTCGACAGGAACGCAGCGGGAGTTCAAGGAGCACTCAGGGCATGTGACTCAGGCCTCATCACTCAGCTGTCCCTCCAGGGGCCGGCCGCAGAGGCTCTGATGTCCCTCCATGGCCCCCACCCCACCCACTCCCTGTGCCCCACCACCCTGACTAGCGGCCTCATTGTTCTCCCTTGGGGAGGAGGGGGCCTGAACCCCTCCACCCCCCCCCCCACATCCTGCCCCAAGACAACACAAAGCCCAGCTGCAGCGCTCAGTAAAGGGGCTGGGGTGGGGCAAGGAGGCGAATTTCAACTGTTCAAGGGTGGAGGGAGCCCCATTCAGGGCTAGCTCTCTCACAAAAGGAAAAGGGGTAAGGTTGGTGCCAGGGGGAGGGGAAGGAAGAGGAGCGTGCAGAGCTGGAAGCGGGAGGTGAAGTGGGGATTTCAAGGCCGAGAGCCACCAAGCCAATGCTACGGGCCCTGGGAATGGCTAAGGGCCCTGGCAAGAGGCACCGGGCCCTGCTGTGGGGAGGCTGTGCCTGCACAATGACAGGGAAGGAACTGACACACAGAAACTCCAAACACAGAGGTTGCTCTGTCATATTGGTGGTTCCTACTGACATATGACTGTCCTGGGAGGTTGGCTGTGCAGCTGGTTTTTTGTGCAACTCAGAGAGCACAGCTCAAACATCCAGGCTATGCCTGGACCCAGGGGAAATAAGAGTACACCTTGATCCTTGGGTGCTTGGGGTTTGGTTGTGGCTACATTCACTGGGCTGATGAACTTGTAGGAATGTACAAGAAGTGGGGGTCATGGGTTGGGATACCTGGGCTCTTGGATGTACTTGTTTTGAGGGTGCTAGGCATGTGTATGTCATGTGTGAGGGCACATGTGTTTATCTGTACCTATGCATGTACAGCGAGGGGATTGAGATGATGGGTTGTGACTTCATTCTGAAGCCGCCTTCTTGGGAGCCCTTGGGATACCCAGAGGGGCTACGAGTCCTCTCAACTGGACACAGCCATGATGGGGTGGAGATGGGAAATGTCTCAGGGAGAGGCTTGCAGGAGGGGAATGGAGAGGAGAGAAGACAGGGGCAGTCCTGGGCATGCGAAGTGGAAGTTTCTGGCTGCACATGAGGAAAATGTTCTCCGAGTTTCACCCTATGAGGCAACCAGACCACCCAAGGAAACTGGGTAAGGCAGTGTCACCATGGAGACAGGGAACAGGTTTGATAAGAGGGAGGATGCTGGGGAACGGGTCAGAGAGCAGCTGAAAGGGGCTGGGATCATAGGAGATCCTCCGCTGAGGCAATCTGGCTCATACCCAAGGGCCCGAGGGAATTGGGTTTGTTTGAATTTTTCCTATGGGAGGAAGAAGCAGTGAAAGACAAGCCCCTGGGTCCCCTGGGGTGAACCTGGGGGAACTGTGCCCACCTTCCCTGCTGGAGAAGAGGCCAGAGGGGCAGAAACCCCTTTTCCACTGTCCCACTGTGGACTCAGGTCGCCCATCTCTGCAGCCAAGAAAAAGCCAGTTATTTTATTTATGTATAGATTTAAAGCATATAACTTGATGATCTAATCTCTGTATACATTGTGAGATAATCAGCACAATCAAACTAATTAAGATAGTCATCACCTCACATAGTGTGTGTGTGTGTGTGAATATGTGTGAGTGTGTGTGTGTGTGTGTCTAATAGGAGCACTTAAGATCTACTTTCAAGAAAAGGCCAGCTACAGTGGCCAGGAGGCGAGCCCCTGGGGTTGGCTATGCCCCACAGTCCCCTCCTTTGTGAGGTGCTCCCAGCACTGCCTGTCCGCACGGTATTTTGCGTAGGATCACTCAACAGTGCTTACTGAGCACTTATCACGCATGTAGGACGGCACCTGCCTTTGTTATCCCCCCAGCACAACACTCACTAGCTGTGTGACCCTGGTCACATCACTTCCCATCTGTAAGCCTCCATTTTCTCACCTGTGACATTTAAATAATGACACTAATTACCTCACAAGAATTGTAGTGTGGGCCGGGCATGGTGACTCACGCCTGTAATCCCAACACTTTGGGAGGCTGAGGCGGGTGGACCACCCGAGGTCAGGAGTTCAAGACCCAGCCTGGTCAACATGGTGAAATCCCGTCTCTACTAAAAATACAAAAATTAGCCGGGCCTGGTGACAGGCGCCTGTAATCCCAGCTACTCAAGAGGCTGAGGCAGGGAGAATCACTTGAACTCAGGAGGCGGAGGTTGCAGTGTGCCGAGATCACGCCACTGCACTCCAGACTGGGCGACAGAGCAAGATTCTGTCTCAAAAAAAAAAAAAAAAAAGTTGTAGTGTGAGGTAAATAAGTCAATAAATATAAAACACAGTGCTGGCTGGGTGTGGTGGCTCACACCTGTAATCCCAGCACTTTGAGAGGCCAAGGAAGGTGGATCATCTGAGGTCAGAAGTTCGAGACCAGTCTGGCCAAAATGGCCAAATCCCATCTCTACTTAAAATACAAAAATATAGCCAGGCATGGTGACGGGCACCTGTAATCCCAGCTACCTTGGGAGGCTGAGGCAGGAGAACCACTTGAACCGGGGAGGAGGAGGAGGCTGCAGTGAGTCAAGATCACACCACTGCACCCCAGCCTGGGCAACAAGAAAGAAACTCTGTCTCAAAAATAAATAAATAAATAAAACCCAGTGCTCGATAACTATGCCTTATTATTAATAGTCTACTCATCTAACTGAATTATAATTATTACTATAGAATGACACAGATGACTGTGTTTCTTCAAGGCAAGGACTTAACCTTAGTCATCTGTGTATCCTCCAGTCCTATCAGGGTGCCTGAAATGGGATGCTCAATAAATATCCAAATGAGTGCATTGCAGACATAGACAGGTGATGTTCCTGTGGCCGAGCCTTTATTCTAGGGCAGTTCTTCCTACTGCCTAGTGTCAATGTCTCCCCCAGCTGCTACAAGGGCCTAACCTCTATAAAGAAACTACCATATGCTTAGTTCCAAGCTGGCACCCAATCAATGAAGGCTGTCACTCACAATGCTCACTGTTCTCTTAATCAGACATCCTCTAGAGAAATTAAAGTGAGATCCTCCTCCACATAATCCCTTGGCTCCTGCAGTGGACCGGCAGCTTTCTCCCGAGCCTTCTCCTCTCAGTCTCTGACTAGTGCTTAATGGGCTGCCCAGACAACCTTCAGCAGCAACCCTTCCCCATGAGGGCCAGGCTGGGCCGGGCACATATCCTGCCATGTCAGGAGACAGCTCGTGGGTTGGCAAGGAGCAGAACAGGCCACTGTTGAGAGTCCAAAGGTGGGGTTCTCTCCCACTGAAAAGAGCCAGGAGACAGGCTGGCCGCCACGGAGACCATTTGGTGCTCAGAGAACACTTGCTGAATTCTTCTGTCAACAACAGAAGCAGGTGATGGGGCAGAGAGGAAATAACACAGAATCTGGAATCAGAGGACCTGGTTCCATTAGATGAATGCTAAGTTCCCGGCCAGCCCTGAAGGTCACGAAGTTGTTTTCCCACAGGCTTCTGTGTGCTGAGCTCAGTGCTGCGGGAGATAGAGACAAAGCCCAGGGCAAGGTCTGGGCCATCAGGGAGTTGACAGTGTTGCTGGGGAAGGACTGTTTACTCACAAAGGGACGGCAAACCTCCACATATGTACTCCGCTTTGTTCTGCAGCCACCCTCCCTCCCAATTAGGTTCTAGAACATGTGCCCAGACTGGAGAGTACAACAGACACTCAGGAGAGAGGGTGAGCAGGGAAGCTTCCCGGGCAGAATGAGGCAGGGCATGGATGAGATGTGAGCAGCCCACAGAACTGAGTTCAGAGAGGAAAGCACCAGAGAGCACCTCATGTTACTTGTGGGGGCTCCATCGGCATGGCGGATGGGCAGTTCTTCACTGGGCGGGACTGTCCCACTCGCTGCAGAGCTTTTCACTTCCCTGGCCTTGCTCATAAATGTTTGGAGCATCTCCCTATTACTGTGACCATCAAAGACACCGCATGAGCCTGGACAACATTGTGAGACCTTGTCCCTATACAAAATTAAAAACTAGCCAGACACGGTGGCACACACCTAGAGTCCCATTTACTTGGAAGGCTGAGGCAGGCGAATCCTCTGAGCTTGGGAGTTTGAAGCTGCAGTCAGCTAGGGTAGTACCCCTGCACTCCAGGTTGGACAACAGGCTGAGACTTTCTGTCTTAAAAGAGAATTTTAAATGAAGAAAAACACCCCGTGCATTTCCAAACACCCCCTGAATAACAGGCACTTTCCTCTACCTACACTCCGTTAATTTGCTAGTACAGGAACAGACTCAGAGGAACAGAGTTACCTGAGGACACACGACAAGTTCATGGCAGACTGGGTGTTACAAGTAGGTCTCCCAAAACCCTGGGGGATGCTCTTTCCACCCCACCAGATTGATCTTGGTTTCTAGCACAGCCTCCCCACTTTAGATGACACCTTCTTATCAGAGATGACTTGAATACTACCTATCATCTTTGAGATTCCAAACACACAAGATGACACAAAGTTCTCTCAGGTTTTTTGCAATTTTCACAAATATCCAAACAAAGGAGTGTACTCCCATCAGGAAAATGTGTGTCTATCTTCACACACACATAAGAGCACAACCTGTTCTCTCTGGCTTTGCACAAAGTCCTGCGTGAGAACAATGCTGTATTTTTAAATAAAAGGGCTATTGCTTTATTTTGTCCTTTCTTGGCTCCCTTATTGGTAAAAGGAATGTCTCCCAGACTGCCTGGAGTGGCAGGAGGGCCTGTGATGGAGAGGACGGATGTGGGGGAAGATAGGAAAAGAGAAGCTGGAGGGGTGCCTGGAGTGGGGGGTTATTTATGAGGGGAGAGAGAGTCCCTGGCAGTTGCTAAGCAAAGGCAAAGCTTGTGCAGGTCAGACTGAGCCAGGGAGATGCTGGGCACCCACAGTGTTGCCAGAAGGTGACCCAATTCATTCAGGTGGAGCTGGGAGGGATAAAGGCAGGGGAAGACATTCCTAAAAGTCAGGTGAGAGGAACGAAAAGGTGGGGTTTTTTTGTTTGTTTTGTTTTGTTTGCCCTGAGTTAAAAGACCATGGAAGTCAGAAGTCAGAGACTGTCCACTACATCGTGATGTTTCATTGATGTGATGTGGGTCTCCTAAAACCCTGATGGTAGATAAAGAAGGTCAGGGAGGGACAAGACCCAGAAGAGGTTCCTCTCTCTCAAAAATGCTAGATTTGGGAAATCATGGTTTGGCACCACCATAGGAACCAACTTCAGGTTAAATTGTATTGTTCCGACCTCTTCTTACTGAAAGGGGTTAATCTGACAGCAATAGCATGCCAAGGGTGTGGACCCCTGGGCAGAGCAAGGAGATGGAGACAGTTCTGGGGCCAGTCCCCACCCTCAGCACTGCAGGGGAATCCTCTTGGGAGGGTTAGGCCCATCCCAGACTGAGGTGACATCTCTGGCTCTCCCCGGCACAGCTGCTAAACTGGAGTGGCCCACACAAGTTCCTGAATCCCAGTCAGAAGTGTTACAGCAGGTCAGGTGCAAAGGGCCACTCCTGCCTCCATGCAATTAGCTGTGGCTGTCAGAGAGCCTGGGGAGGTGTTCCCCTGCCTATGCACAGAGCCAGGAGAAGCTTCTCGAGAGCAAAGCATAGCACAGGGATTGCATAATGCGTGTGTGTGCTTCTCCTTCAATGGCCCCTTCCTCCTTGCCAAGCCATGCCACCCACAGGCAGAGAAGTTAAAGGGACCCAGGCTTCCCAGGCCCAGCCGGGGCCACAGTGTGAACTGAGAACAGCCCAGGAGCATGACAGGGCAAAGCCTCTGGAGACCAATGAAGATATGGGGGGCTGTTTCTGGGCCCCCTCTCCTCTCTACCGCCTCTCTGAGAGACAATGCGAGACCTATACTGTCCAGCGCAGTGGCCGCTAGTCACTTGTGACTATATTTAAATTCATTAAAATTAAATTTAAAATGCAGTTTCTTAGCTGCACTAGCCACATATCAAGGCTCAATGGCCACACAAAGCTAGTGGCTCCAGTATTGCACAGCACGGTTCTAGAACACATCCATCATCGCAGAGCTTTCCATTGGGCAGCAATGGTACAGCCTCTGTTGTCAGACTGACCTGTGCTTGATTTCTAGCTCTGCCACTTACTGGCTACATGATTTTGGACAATTATTTCACCTCTCTCTGTCTTAATTTCCTCCCTGGCAAAGTGCTTAGGCAGTGCCTAGCACATGGTAAGTAACCAACAAACGTTACCTTTGAGCATCACCACTCGACTCGACCACTTACTGAAGCCCAGTTGAAGTACCTCCTCCTGCAAGAAGTCTCCAACCTTTAACCATTCACTTAGCCATGCAGCCTTTTGTCCATTCAACATTTATCGAGCACCCTAATATACATCAGGCACTATGCTAGGTGATGAAGCGGCAAAATCCAATCACAGATGCTCCCTCTCCTCAAAAAGTCAACTTAAGTGGGGACAATGACAACAAACAGAGTGGACAATTACAAGCCTGAGTGACAAGTGCTGGGATTGGGACATACGTGTCACAGGGCTTCCTCAGACTAATCCCTTTGGCCTTTTGACTCTGATCTCTGCAGGTTCAGTCACAAAGTGAGGCCACACGATCCTGTCCTCGATTACAAACTCCTAATCTCAGGTTGCTCATTCATGTGGCTGGTCTCCCCAGACAGGCCCCAGACACGGCTCCCAGTTGTCTGTCCTTGTCACATACACACACAGCTTCAAGGCCCATTTTCTACAGCTTCCGAGGAGTGGGCACCCCACCTGCGGGCCCTGGACAACGGATTTAAGAGGGAAGGAAGACAGATTCTGAGGCAGGAAGGAAATTGAATGGATCCAGCACATGCAAACGGCAGTGGCTGTGCATTAGAGGACTTGCCCGCTCCATCCTGCTAAGCCTGGTCTCCCTGGCTCACCAGCGTCTCTTCTAGCCCTCATTCTGATCTCCAGCTCCGTCTAGGAGGGCCCTGTTTCTGTGTGTGGAGGTATGTGGGTGTGAATTCTGTCTACCCTATCAGACTGGAAGCCCCTTAGAGAGAAGGACTGAGACATCCCATTAGATCAGACCTCTCCATGGGTAAAAACTGCACTTCCCTCCTCGGATGGAAATCTCTAAGCTCCCAGCCAGGGCCCCCAGGAGAGGAACTGGGTGGAGCTGGTGCAGGTGGGAAGAACTAGGGCTGCACAAGGATTGGGGAGGTGAAGTCAGACCACATCTCTGAGCCTTGTTTGTTTAGCTGAAGCTCCTTGTCCTGCTGCCTTTATTTCGTGGATAAATAGGCAGGGTGTGTCTGGGGGTGGAAAACTGGAGAAAGCCCTCTCTATTCAGAGTCCCACCGTCACCACCCCCATCACCTTCACTAGCCCCATCCCAGATGGAAGCTTTTCTTTTACATCAGAGCACCCTCCTTCCCAACCCGGCAACTCAACTCACCAACACACACACACACACGCACAGCCGGAGGTGCACCCAAACACCATCTACCCCTACCCTAGCCAGAGGGTTTTCTAAATTGGACGGGATCCCAGACTCTATTTGAATCTAGGGGAAAAGAGCAGAAGACAAAGTTCAAAGCATATAATAAAAAGAGCTATGTTTGCTGGGTCACACACTGTGCTAAGGACTTCATTGACCCATTTTACAGATGAGGTTCTGCAAAATTAAGGTGTCTCGCCACCTCTCCGCCTCTCCAGACCCCCACTCCACGTCTCTGCATTTTATAGAGCTCTTGGACATTCTTGGTTTCATTTAATTTCATCCTTTTTAACAGGTCAGGGAGCGAAGCATTATTTATTCCCATTCCAAATGAAGAAACGGAGATTCGGAAATATCAAGTTACTTCCCGCTGTGTCACAAAGTTAAGCAGTGGCAGCGCGAACCCACACCAGGTGGTTCAGTGGAGCCCCTAGCTCCACGCACGTACCCAGGAGCGAAGCGGCGGCCCCAGGAGCGGGGACAAACCTCGGGCGCGAGCCCCTGCCCACCCCAGCCCGCCTGGCCGCGCCCCTGCCCGCCGTTGCCAGCGTCGCCCGCCCCATGGCTGAAAGGGTCCGGAAGTGGGGAGGCGGCCTCAGCTCCCGAAACAATGGAGGGGGATTAGGGCCGGCCCGGCTAGCGCCCCACCCGTCGCGTCGGCCTCTGGGTCCTGCTCCCCAGGGCTGCGAAGGACCTGTGGAACTTTCCGGAGCTCGGCACTCCTCCCTCCAAGCCCACCTGGGCGCACCGCGCCCTGCACTCCCGGCCCAGGGGAGGTTCTGTCCCGCCCGCGTTAAGCGGCCCTCTCCCTCTGAGACCATCCGGCCTCTGGGGCCTCGAATGCCAGTTCCGCGGTCCAGTGCCCGCCACCCTCCGCACTGATCCTCTCTCGTTCTGCCGCTTCTCTCCTATGCCCTTCCCTTTGGATAGCGCCCCACCCATCTACCCTCTTCCCTAACTCCCGAACTATTTGGTTCATCAGAGCTATGGAAAGACTAGATCCAAGATCTGGATCTAAAATCCCTGTCCCACAAGAAGTTCTTCCTGATACCTAGCCTCACTCCCTCATGCTGCAGTTGAACTAAGTAAGAATTCTCTGCCTGCCCTTATGGTGTAGTCCTCAGTGGCTCTGGGGTCAGACTGCCAGAGTTTGTAGCTTGGCCCTAACACTTAGCAGTTGTTTGATATTGGATTAGTTCCTTTACTCTCTGTGCCTCAGTTTCTGCATCTATAAAATAGTATCTAATATGTTGTGAGCTTTAAATGGGAGAACCCACAGGTGTAGCATGAATGTCAGTGGAAGTCCCTCTCCTCACCGGCATGCAACCCACAGAGCCCCTCCTGGTGGAGAAGCAGCACCATAAAGTTAGGGAAGATGGGCTGGGGAGGCTGGGGGTAGAGGAGGGCGTTCTGGGTCAGCCCTGCCCTTAGGAGGCAGCAGCTGCCGCTTCTCTCTGGTGCCTCCAAGTGAGTGCCACCTGCCTCGCCCCTGATCTTCTCATCCTTTGATCTTCTGATCTCTGGCCAGGGTCTCCCAGCCAAAGGCATTCCTGTCTCCCTTGCCTTCTCCAAGGAAAGGCAAAGGGCTGGGCTCCCTCCCTTTGCCCCAAGCTCCTTCCTCCCTCCCCTGTGTTGTGTGTGTAACTAAGACTACCAGTCAGGCCCTGGGACGAAGTAACAGCCAGGACCCCTAAGGTGGCAGTGTCTAGGGGGAGGAGAGGACATGGGGAAGTGTTGGACATCGGGGCTGTTACTGGGCATGGTGCCCTGGGCTGGACCAGACACTGTTGGAAAGGTGCCCTCAGCCCAAGTCCCTTATTGCCAGAGCCGGTTTATGCAGAGTCCTGGATGAGCACTGGAGAAAGTGTGTGTGCCCCTGTGAACAGCGTGTGTTTCCTGCCCTCAGGAAACTTCGGTCTGAGGAGAGATTCAGAACCACAGATACTGCTGGACAGAGCCTTGTACATTAGTGCTGGAGGAATCTCAAGTACCTGTGGGTCAGGGAGGGCTTCCTGGAGGAAGCTTGGCCTGAGCTGGCCAAGAAGGACATGATTTGCCATCAGAAAGTGGCCTGCCTCAGAGCTTTGCAAAGCGGGGAAATGAGCTGGGGGTGTTAGCATGGGAATGAGGGAAAGTGTGGTGGATGAATGGTGGCCCCCCTAAAGGTGTGTCTGCCTCCTAATCCCTGGAATCTGTGAATATGATCTTACTTAGAAAAAGGGCCACTGCAGATGTAGCTAAGAAAGAGATCTTGAGATGAGGAGATTCCCCTGGATTATCTGAGTGGGCTCTAAATCCAATGTCAATTGCCCTTGTGTAGACATGCAGAGCTCACACACGGAGAAGAAGGTGAGGTGAAGACAGAGGCGGAGATTGGAGTGATGTGGTAACCACCAGAAGCTGGAAGAGGCACGCAGTGGGTTCTCCCCTAGAGCCATTGACAGGAATGTGTCCCTGCTGACATCTTGATCTTGGGTTTCTGGCCTTCAGAACTGTGAAAGAATAAACTTAGGCCACCCAGTTTGCGGTGCTTTGTTACGGCAGCCACTGGAAACTAACCCAGGTAAGTGGGGAGCAGTCAGCAGAGCCCCTCTTTCCACTGTGGCTTCCTCCTGCCCCTCCCTCTGCTCGCCCTCCATCACTGGCCCAAGTCAATGACCCATCCCACACTTCTTCACCTAGGAAAGTCATTCTCACCCCCTTGAGACTCCCTCGGATCTACTCTGATCAGCAATTCCATTCCTGGGGACTTAACCAACAGAAACACATCCCTATGCTCACTAGACAACCGTACAAAACTGCTCGTAGCACAGCTATCCACGGTACTCCCAACTGGAACATGTCCGGTTGCTCATCACCAGTGGAATGGGTAAACTCGGTTGTATTAACCCATAGTGAGTACCATGCCGCAATGAGGATGAACAAACCATGACCACCAGCCACAACATGGGTGAATCCTTAAACATGGTGAGGGAAAGAAGCCAGATGCAAAATAATGCCCCATTGATAATAGGGTTCAAAACACAGGCACAGCCTACCTATGTTGTTGGAAATCATGATCGTCACTATATTTGTGGGGGAGGGTAGTGACCAGCAGAGGGCATGGGGGTGGAGTGCTTCTGGAAAGCTGATGACGTTCTCTTTCTTGGTCCAGGTGCTAGTTACACAAGTGTATTTGCTTATGGAAATGTATCAAGCTATACACTTATGATATGTGCTCTTTTCTATTATGTATATTATATTTAGTTTAAAAAAACAAACACTGGGCCGGGCGCAGTGGTTCACGCCTGTAATCCCAGCACTTTGGGAGGCCAAGGCAGGCGGAT
Source organism: Piliocolobus tephrosceles (assembly GCF_002776525.5). Taxonomy (NCBI): domain Eukaryota; kingdom Metazoa; phylum Chordata; class Mammalia; order Primates; family Cercopithecidae; genus Piliocolobus; species Piliocolobus tephrosceles. The sequence goes on along the minus strand of NC_045434.1, from coordinate 58,958,109 downwards.
CACTGGAGGCTAAGAGTTTGAGACTAGCCTGGCCAACATGGTAAAACCCCATCTTTACAAAAATATAAAAATTAGCCGGGTGTGGTGGCACATGCCTGTAATCCCAGCTACTTGGGAGGCTCAGTAAGGAGAATTGCTTGAACCTGGGAGGCTGGGAGACAGAGGTTGCAGTAAACCAAGATCACAGCACAGCACTCCAGCCTGGGTAACAGTGAGACTCTCTCAAAAAAACAAACTCTGGAAGTCTTCCATGAACCTCAGGCTTTCTGAGGGCTCCCCTCTAGGTTCCCATGGAATCCTGTGAGTTATTCTCAGCTTTTATGTCATTAAATTGAAATTGGATGGTTTACTTCTGTATATGGTTTCATCGTACTCATCTGCGTATCCTCAGCACTTTCCCCAGGCTCTGACACATAGTAGATGCTCAGTAAACACGAGATTTGCTGCCATGGCCATGGGCTTTGGTGTTCCCAGACTTCCTTCCCAGGGTTTCCTGGCCATTGGCCCCAGCTCCCTGGATCTTCACAGGATTCCACAATGAGACACATTCCTTTCCACTGCTGCCCCATCCTACCTGCCTTCTAAGTGCCCCCACGACCAGCCTATGCTTGTCTCCTGCCTCACGCTTAATGCACAGGATGGTAATTTTCTGACCCAATCGTAAACTCTCTCAATGCAAAATTCAGGTCTTACTTACCTTGGATCTTCAGAGCCTAGGCAAGTGTCAGGCACGCTGTGGAGATTCAAGAACCCACAGCCTCAAATCTCTAGAGTCCTCTATCCAAGCCTAGGGGTAGGCACATACCTTTGTTCGTCCTAGCTTGTTTGGAATTCGATGGAAATTTTCAAAAGAAGTTTTCTTTAAAAAAAAATTAAGAGAATGAATAGGAAAGGCAAAAGCTTCTAAGTGGAAGGGTTTATAGAACAGATGTCTCACTCTAATGAAACCCAAGCCTGGCCACGAGCTGGCTGGCTGGCAGCTTAAGAGGCTCCCCAGCGCGACTCCATCCTCACCGCAGCCGTCTGGGTTGGAAGCCACACCTCGGGCTCCTGCCTGCGGTGGAGCCAGGTTAGTGCTACTACCAGGTCTGAAGAGGGCTGCCCTCTCCGCCTCTCTCTCAAATAAGTCCATCTGCTCCAGTCTAGGGTTTTTGTTTTTCTGCTCTGTACCTCCCAGCCTCTGGCCAGGCATTTGTTCATTCATTCACTCACTCATTCATCTCTTCACTCATTCCACCAATATTTTTGAGCACCCATGTGCAGAGGGTTTGGGCCAGCACTGAGGATACCAGGAGAGCAATGGTGGCCAGGCCCCTGCTATCTTGGGGAGCCTAGCCTGGTTTGAGAAACAACAAGTAACCAGGAATTAGAACCCAGGGGAATGAGCCTTGGGGCAGGGCAGGCACACAGAGGGGAGGCTTCCCCCAGAGTTGAGGGATTAGGGAAGGTTTCTAGAGGAAGAGACATCTCAGCCAGCCCCTTACATCCTAAATGAAACTGATACTTCCTTGCCTCTTCCAAACACTCCCCACCAGAGCTGCAGGCTTCTGGTCTGAACCCATTTCTTCACCATATCCTTGCAGTAAATCAACCGTGATGTCCAAAGGGCTATTTCTTATAGACCTGGATGTAAACCAATGGTGCATCACCTAAGTGGAAACTAGGTAAAAGCAGTTCTGTAGGAGACGGAGTAGAGAGTGACTGTCCAGCAGCTCTGCTGATGATCTGACTTATTCAATGAATAAGCTTGAGGCGGTGCTTGGCAAACCCTAAAATGCAGATACTGGCTCAGTAGGTTAGGGGTGAGGCCTGAGCTTCTGCATTCCTCACATGCTTCCAGATGATGCTGATGCTATGCTGCTGGGCTGTGAACCATACTTTGAGTGAAAGGCTTTAGGATATCCAGGGGAATCCATAGAAGAAACCTCCTTTAAGCAATCTTTTATAAATATGTTTTAAATCACTTTTTTTTTTTTTTACTAAGCATTGACCAGGCTGACTCATAGAAATATCCCACTGTGGCCTGGTCTAGACAAAGGTGTCTGGCCAAGGGGCCAACCAGAGGACAAAATCCGCTCCTGCCCCTCTCATCAACTCTACCCGCTCCCTACATGGCAGGGCTACTGGGGCAAGGGGCACCCTTTTCTATTTTTCACAAAGATGTTGCCTGGACTAGCTGCAGCCCAGAACACTATGGGGCAGGCAGGCTGAGTGGGCGTGTGGATTTCTGAGGAGGAGCAGGCAGAGGCCTCCGACCTCCTCGGCAGGAGGCAGTCCCTCCAGGATCCCTGGGGATAGCGGGTGTGGCATCTCCAAGGTTGCCTTTATAGGCCAAGGTTACTTCCTCATAGAGAAAGTGAAATGAAACCCAGGTCACCCCACTATCGCCTATAGGGCTAACAAAGAAGGGGTTAGCTTTGGGCTGTCTCCCCTCTGGCCAAAATAAGAGGGAGACTCGGGGGTATTATAGTAGGAAGGAGGGGGAACTCTGGGGAGAACTTCCCGGTGATCACATTCCCAGGGGGATCGAACACTAAGCAAATGGTGGGGTGTAATGACTTGATCTGCCCATCAGGAGGTCTCAGGCCAGGTTAGGGGTAAGGGGCTGGAGTAAGGTGTCAGAAGGGCTCCCCAGGCCAAGTTTCTGAGCTTCCAAGCCTTCCCCTCTTACTACACACACTCTACCTCTATGGCTCTAGGGCCATTCGTCCATCAGCACTGGGCATGCCAGGGTTCCAGGGGTTAGCCCAGGTATTTCCTGACCCCAAGCCCCACCCCCAGCAGGTCCCCTGGGCCCCGCAACATGGTGCCTTTGCACCCCCATGCCAATCTAGACAGTGAAGCTAATACTTTCTGGCAGGTGGAGGCAGGGCAGGCAGAGGGGGAGGTGGCACCCTGGGCTTCTGCATTCAGAGTAGGGGAGTGGGCAACGAGGCGAGGGCCGGCGTGGCGTCGGCTGGCGGGGGGTGGGCATTCCTCTTTCCGCTGGCTGCACATAGTTAATGGGAGGCCTTGTTCTGGCTGGGCACACAGCCCTCGAGGTGCTGATGATGGCCATGTCCTGTTCCGGCCCCTGGGATCTCAAGTCTCACGGAGTCAACACTGCAAATCTCAGGGGACCCTGGCACCTCCCTCACATCACAGTCTCCTCATCATCGGCTCACTCATGCCCCCCCCCCCTTTCTTTCTCTCTCTCTCTCTCTCCCCTCCTCCTCCTTCTCCTCTCTCTCTCCCCTTTCTGCATCTTTATTTATACACCATCATTTGTCTCTATAATACCCTGGGGTCAGGAACTCTCACCCCACAGGAAACAGACCCAAAGGCATCAGAGGACTTGTCCAAAGGCACTCAGCATGTTGGCGGCAAAGACAGGGTCCTAGCCCGGGGTCTCCTGATCCCACTTCCACCAGAGAACAAACCTAAAGCTCCAGCTGCTGGGGTCAGGAGGGCTGCAGACGAAACTGGAGGAGGGAAGCTTTGGAAGCACCCCCTTCCTCCAGAGGACTCACACAGCTCCTCACTCCACAGGACAGAGAAACACTGCAGCAGGAGGGTGGGAGACTGCAGGGAGGGGCTGAGCCAGCAGGGCTCTGCAGGTCAGTGGTAGGATTTCCCGAGTCCAGGCGCTCACTCAGGCTTTACTAAGAATTTATCTCCACAGCTGAACCAGGGACTCTGTTTGTTGTAGTGAAAGTTAGTGTCAGCGCCTAGCACGGCTGTGCCTACTACTAAGTGTATGCTTAATACATATTCATAGGTTGAATAAATGAAAAATAATAGCTAACATCCATTGAATGGTTACTATGTGCCAGACGCCGTTCTAGGCACTTTGCATACATTAACTCATTTAACAAGGGCATCATTGTCATTCCTCTGTTACAGGTGAGGAAACTAAGGCACAAAGAGGGTAAATCTTTCCCCAAGGATTGGTAAAAGGCAGAGCCAGAATCTGAACTCAGGTGGAGTGGCTCTGGGGTTTGTGCACTTACCCACTCTGCTAGATTTATAAGAAACTGGGAAGGAGGCCGACACACACAGGATCTGACATCTGTGGGATGGGCCCTCTGCCTTCCCTTTCAAGCAGAATCCCTGCCCACCAGAGACTGACAACTGCCTCATTCCCAGAATCACTGAGACTCTGGTGTGCCCCCTGTGCCCACTCCAGCACAATGCACCCCATAGACCCTGGCCCCTGCAGATGCCACGCTCAGGCCAAGAAGCACCTCCAACCCAAGGATGCCCAGTCTCCTCTCTAGTCCTGGGGCCGCCTCCTGCACATCTGGGCAAAGGCTGCCTTGTCTCCCCTGTGGCCTCCCTGAGAAAAAGACCCCTTCCTCTCATCCCCTCCTGCCCTAGCCTCTAGGTTAAGGGGAGAAAGGGCTACATAATTTGCAGGACCGGCCGGGCACAGTGGCTCACACCTGTAATCCCAGGACTTTGGGAGGCCAAGGCGGGTGGATCACCTGAGGTCACGAGTTCAAGACCAGCCTGGCCAACATGGCGAATCCCTGTCTCTACTAAAAATACAAAAATTAGCCGGACGTGGTGGCAGGAGCCTATAATCCCAGCTACTTGAGAGGCTGAGGCAGAAGAATCGCTTGAACCCAGGAGGCGGAGGTTGCAGTGAGCCAAGATAGCGACATTGCACTCCAGCCTGGGTGACAGAGCGAGACTCTGTCTAAATAAATAAATAAATAAATAAATAAATAAAATAATTTGCAGGACTCAGTGCAAAATAAAATGTAGGGCCCCTTGTGAAAAAAATTATTAAAAATTTTACGGCCAGGAGCAGTGGCTCAAGCCTGTAATCCCAGCACTTTGGGAGGCCGAGACGGGCAGATCACGAGGTCAGGAGATCGAGACCATCCTGGCTAACATGGTGAAACCCCGTCTCTACTAAAAAATACAAAAAAACTAGCCGGGTGAGGTGGCGGGCGCCTGTAGTCCCAGCTACTCTGGAGGCTGAGGCAGGAGAATGGCATAAACCCGGGAGGTGGAGCTTGCAGCGAGCTGAGATCCGGCCACTGCACTCCAGCCTGGGCAACAGAGTGCCAGACTCCGTCTCAAAAAAAAAAAAAAAAAAAAAAATTTTACACAGCTCTCTCACCTGTAATCTCAGCAAGTTCAAGACCAGCCTGGGCAATATAGTGAGACCTCACTATAAGTTTTAAGTATTTTAATTTTTAAAAAACTTAAAAATTAGCTGGTTGTGGTGGTGGGCACCTGTAGTCTCAGCTACTCGGGAGGCTAAGGTGGGAGGATCACTTGAGCCCAGGGAGTTGAGGCTGCAGTGAGCGGAGATCATACCACTGCACTCCAGCCTGGGTGACAGTGCAAGATCCTGTCTCAAAAATAAATAAATAAATAAATAAAATAAAATAACACACACACACACAACCAAAAAAATAGCATGGTAACAGCAGAGCAATGACCCAAGCACGGGGCCCTGTGTGACAGCGTGGAGGGCATGTCTGTGAAGGGATCTCAGGCCACCCTGGACCCGGTCCCCCAAGCGCAGTTACCGTAACTGTGCTTGGTAGTTATTTTTGGGACAGGAGCTTGCGCTGTCACC